>NC_079365.1:31697500-31732500 GCF_021018895.1 Seriola aureovittata | reverse complement strand
TCAATCAGCTGAAATGCCAGTCTGCAGCCGGGAGCCGCCATATCTGAGTTTCCTGCTTCCTGCAGGGAGATGGAGGGACACACAGAGAAGAAGACAGGGGACAGAGAGAAAGACAGATGACAGAGACAGAGGAGTAAACCTGGTGGATGGTTCAGGTCATCAGTCAATATTAAAACATAAAATGTGAAAAGCTTAGAAACAAAACATGTGTCCCTCTGACTCAGGACAAAGACACATCATGTGAAGGACAGAGGTGTGGCGCCATTTGTTGACCTGTACGGTCACGTTATGGTTCAATTCTCAGGTGACGTAACCACTGTTGCTATGGTGACAAGATTCCATAGATCAGTGAACTAAGATCACATGATCAGATGTCAGACTGACGCAGCATCAGACAAACACCCAGCTCAGTGACATCAGACCACGCCATGATGTAGCAGGTTGTAGTTAGCTTAGCATTAAGCAGCAGGTGAATGAACACAAGTCGTTTGTGTTTAAATGATTTCAGTTACTGACTTGTGTCGAGCAAATGAAGCCTCAGTGGAAACATCCATCCAGAGGAGAAGCTAAGCTAACAGGCTAGGCTATGAAAACGTAGCTAAGCTAACAGGCTAGGCTATGGAGAGTGAGAGTCAGTTCAGTCTCTCCTCGGGGGTCGTCCTCCAACATTCATCATCAGCAGAACATCTCTGTTTGTTTTTCTGTTCAGCTCTGATCGAACCTCTGTCTCTACTTTCTGTCTCTACTATCTCTACTGTCTCTGCTGTCTGTCTGTGTCTCTACTGTCTCTACTGTCTGTCTCTACTGTCTCTACTGTCTGTCTGTGTCTCTACTGTCTTTCTCTACTATCTCTACTGTCTGTCTCTACAGTCTCTGTTGTCTGTCTGTGTCTCTGTTGTCTGTCTGTGTCTCTACTGTCTGTCTCTACTATCTCTACTGTCTGTGTCTACTGTCTGTCTGTGTCTCTACTGTCTGTCTGTGTCTCTACTGTCTGTCTCTACTGTCTCTACTGTCTGTTTCTGCTGTCTGTCTCTACTGTCTGTCTCTACTGTCTGTCTGTGTCTCTACTGTCTGTCTCTACTATCTCTACTGTCTCTGCTGTCTGTCTGTGTCTCTACTGTCTCTGCTGTCTGTCTCTACTGTCTGTCTGTGTCTCTACTGTCTGTCTGTGTCTCTACTGTTTCTACTGTCTGTCTCTACTGTCTCTACTGTCTGTCTCTACTGTCTCTGCTGTCTGTCCCTACTGTCTGTCTCTACTGTCTGTCTGTGTCTCTACTGTCTGTCTCTACTATCTCTACTGTCTCTGCTGTCTGTCTGTGTCTCTACTGTCTCTACTGTCTGTCTCTATTATATCTACTGTCTGTCTCTACAGTTTGTCTCTACTGTCTGTCTGTACTGTCTCTACTTTCTGTCTCTACTATCTCTACTGTCTCTGCTGTCTTTCTGTGTCTCTCTGTGTCTCTACTGTCTTTCTCTACTATCTCTACAGTCTGTCTCTACTGTCTCTACTGTCTCTACTGTCTGTCTGTGTCTCTACTGTCTCTGCTGTCTGTCTCTACTGTCTCTGCTGTCTGTCTGTGTCTCTACTGTCTCTACTGTCTGTCTCTACTGTCTCTACTGTCTGTTTCTGCTGTCTGTCTCTACTGTCTGTCTCTACTATCTCTACTGTCTGTCTCTACTGTCTGTCTCTACTATCTCTACTGTCTGTCTCTACTGTCTGTCTCTACTATCTCTACTGTCTCTACTGTCTCTACTGTCGGTCTCTACTGTCTGTCTGTGTCTCTACTGTCTCTCCTGTCTGTCTGTGTCTCTACTGTTTCTACTGTCTGTCTCTACTGTCTCTACTGTCTGTTTCTGCTGTCCGTCTCTACTGTCTGTCTCTACTATCTCTACTGTCTGTCTCTACTGTCTGTCTCTACTATCTCTACTGTCTCTACTGTCTGTCTTTACTGTCTCTACTGTCTGTCTCTACTGTCTGTCTCTACTATCTCTACTGTCTCTACTGTCTGTGTGTGTCTCTACTGTCTCTGCTGTCTGTCTCTACTGTCTGTGTCTACTATCTTTACTGTCTCTACTCTCTGTCTCTATTGTCTTAACTGTCTGTCTATGTCTCTACTAATCTGTTTCTACTGTCTGTTTCTACTGCCTGTCTGCTGTTTGTCTCTACTGTCTGTCTCTACTATCTGTCTCTATTGTCTTTCTCTACTGTGTGTCTCTACTGTCTGCCTCCTCAGTCTCTACTCTCTGTCTTTACTGTCTGTCTCTACTGTCTGTCTCTTCTGTCTCTACTGTCTGTTTCTTCTGTTTGTTTCTACTATCTCTACTGTCTTTACTGTCTGTCTCTACTGTCTCTTCTGTCTCTACTGTCTTTCTTACTGTCTCTACTGTCTGTTTCTACTGTCTGTTTCTACTGTCTGTTTCTGCTGTCTGTTTCTACTGTCTGTTTCTGCTGTCTGTTTCTACTGTCTGTCTCTATTATCTGTTTCTTTTGTCTGTGTCTACTATCTCTACTATCTCTACTGTCTCTACTCTCTGTCTCTACCGTCTGTCTATGTCTCTACTAATCTGTTTCTACTGTCTGTCTCTACTGTCTCTCTCTTTACTGTCTGTTTCTACTGTCTGTCTCTACTGTCTGTCTCTACTGTATGTCTCTACTATCTCTACTGTCTCTACTGTCTGTCTGTCTCTTCTGTTTCTGCTGTCTGTCTCTACTGTCTGTCTCTACTGTCTGTCTCTACTGTATGTCTCTACTATCTCTACTGTCTCTACTGTCTGTCTGTCTCTTCTGTTTCTGCTGTCTGTCTCTACTGTCTCTACTGTCTCTATTGTCTGTTTCTATTGTCTGTCTCCATGAACATTGAAGAACCAAAAGTTCCTGATGATGTTTAGAGTGTGCATGTGGCTGCACATCAACACAGACACACATTATGAGATCTGTAGGATTTGAGCAATCCTCCTGAGGACCAGGACCAGGACCAGGACCAGGATCAAGACCAGGACCAGGACCAGGACCAGGACCAGGACCAAGACCACGACCAGGACCAGTCCAGACAAAGAACAGGACCAAGACCAAGACCAGGACCAGGACCAAGACTAAGACCAGGACCAGGACCAGGACCAGGACCAAGACCAGGACCAGGACCAAGACCAAGACCAGGACCAGGACCAGGACCAGGACCAGGACCAGGACCAGGACCAGTCCAGACGAAGAACAGGACCAAGACCAAGACCAGGACCAGGACCAGGACCAGGACCAGTCCAGACGAAGAACAGGACCAAGACCAAGACCAGGACCAGGACCAGGACCAGGACCAGTCCAGACGAAGAACAGGACCAAGACCAAGACCAGGACCAGGACCAGGACCAAGACCAAGACCAAGACCAAGACCAGGACCAGGACCAGGACCAGGACCAGGACCAGGACCAGTCCAGACAAAGAACAGGACGTGTGCTGCAGCTGATTGATCATCTGATTGGATGCAGATTACAAATGAAATGGTCAGAGGAGGAGATGGATCGACTGTCAACAATTCACTGTGTGTGTGTGTGTGTGTGTGTGTGTGTGTGTGTGTGTGTGTGTGTTTCTGTGCGTGTGTGTATGTGTGTGTGTGTGTGTGTGTGTGTTTCTGTGCGTGTGCGTATGTGTGTATGTGTTTATGTGCGTGTGTGCATGTGTGTTTGTGTGCGTGTGTGTGTGTTTCTGTGCGTGTGTGCATGTTTGTGTGGGTTTGTGTGCGTGTCTGTGTTTCTGTGCACGTGTGTGTGTTTCTGTGCGTGTGTGCATGTGCGTGTGTGTGTGTGTGTGTGTGTGTGTGTGTTTATGTGCGTGTGTGTGTGTGTGTAAATGAGGTTCGATTGAACAGGCCGTGCAATCAGAGTGTGTTCAGTCATTAGTATTCAGGTGTTGCTGCTCAGACCGAGGGTCACATCCAAACTGATGCTGCTAAAGACAAAGAGACTAAACAGAAAATACAGTAACAACAACAACAACAACAACAACAACAACAATAATAACAATAATAATAATGATAATGATAATAATAACACACAGTAGGAATCAGGTGACTTGCCACGATGAACATTTTATTTTTGTAATCAATCACAGCCCTCGTTAATCAATTATAAATAATCATTAAACTCTCTGAGGAGCAGACGATGATGACGTCACTCACTTTTATAAATATAAGAAGAAACAAACACGACAGGCGAAAAAGATAAATGATCTGTATCTGAACATCACCTGCACACTATGTTTCAGTCCTTCATCCAGACCACAAAACCTGAAGGGACAGGTGGGGGGCAGGTGAGGGGCAGGTGGGGAGCAGATGAGGGGCAGGTGAGGGGCAGGTGAGGGGCAGGTGAGGGGCAGGTGGGGAGCAGGTGAGGGACAGGTGAGGGACAGGTGAGGGGCAGGTGAGGGACAGGTGAGGGGCAGGTGAGGGACAGGTGAGGGGCAGGTGAGGGACAGGTGAGGGACAGGTGAGGGGCAGGTGTGGGACAGGTGAGGGGCAGATGAGGGACAGGTGGGGAGCAGGTGAGGGGCAGGTGAGGGGCAGGTGGGGAGCAGGTGAGGGGCAGGTGAGGGGCAGGTGAGGGGCAGGTGGGGAGCAGGTGAGGGGCAGGTGAGGGGCAGGTGGGGAGCAGGTGAGGGACAGGTGAGGGGCAGGTGGGGAGCAGGTGAGGGACAGGTGAGGGGCAGGTGAGGGGCAGGTGAGGAGCAGGTGAGGGGCAGGTGAGGGGCAGGTGAGGGGCAGGTGGGGAGCAGGTGAGGGACAGGTGAGGGGCAGGTGGGGAGCAGGTGAGGGACAGGTGAGGGGCAGGTGAGGGGCAGGTGAGGGGCAGGTGGGGAGCAGGTGAGGGGCAGGTGAGGGGCAGGT
Organism: Seriola aureovittata; assembly: GCF_021018895.1. Taxonomy (NCBI): domain Eukaryota; kingdom Metazoa; phylum Chordata; class Actinopteri; order Carangiformes; family Carangidae; genus Seriola; species Seriola aureovittata. Next base: position 31,727,623 of record NC_079365.1, on the reverse strand, counting down.
GGGGAGCAGGTGAGGGACAGGTGAGGGGCAGGTGGGGAGCAGGTGAGGGACAGGTGAGGGGCAGGTGGGGGAGCAGGTGAGGGGCAGGTGAGGGGCAGGTGGGGAGCAGGTGAGGGGCAGGTGAGGGGCAGGTGAGGAGCAGGTGAGGGGCAGGTGAGGGGCAGGTGAGGGACAGGTGAGGGGCAGGTGAGGGGCAGGTGGGGAGCAGGTGAGGGACAGTGAGGGGCAGGTGGGGGGCAGGTGAGGGGCAGGTGAGGGACAGGTGAGGGGCAGGTGGGGAGCAGGTGAGGGACAGGTGAGGGGCAGGTGAGGGGCAGGTGAGGGGCAGGTGAGGGGCAGGTGGGGAGCAGGTGAGGGACAGGTGAGGGGCAGGTGAGGGGCAGGTGGGGAGCAGGTGAGGGACAGGTGAGGGGCAGGTGAGGGACAGGTGAGGGGCAGGTGAGGGGCAGGTGAGGGGCAGGTGAGGGGCAGGTGTGCAGACTTGGATTGTACACACCTGTCTCTCAGAGCTTTTATATGATATTTATATTCCCTGTGCTGCAGCTTCAACACTGGGCTCTGTCACCAGGAAGCTGCTGAGTCTCAGGACTTGTTATCCTTTAGATGTGGTGGGAACATGCAGCAGACGTGACAGCGAGCCCCCAGCACCATTGAGGAAGGTGTGTAGGAGTGCTTGTTATTTCAGCAGCAGCGCCTCGGGTGGACAGATTCTAACAGCTCAGGCTTTAAGCTGCTCTGGGAGGATAAATTAAACACGCCCCCAGACTCAAACCTACACCCAGAGTGTGTGTTATTGTGTGTTTGCCCCTTTCTCACTTCTTAGCATTTCCTCTTTTAAGTGCTGATCCCATAATCCTTAGCTGCAGAGAGGAGGGAGACGCAGGGAGGAAGTGAGACGCCAAACGTTCTCTGAATGTCTGCAAATGAAACATAAAGAACGGGAGACTGATTTAATAAACTCACGGTTGGGGGACGGACGGACAAAACTCAAGGATGTTGCTCCAAATACCACAGTACCCATAACCCCCTGCTCAGGTGAAGACGGCTGAACCCTGCTATTAGCTTCAAGGCTACAGCTGATTCCTGTTCACTGTCTGTGTCTGTGACTTTTTTCACTTACACTGGAAAATAAAAAGAGCTGCCTCTGCAGAGCCCGTGGTCATCAGGTCAAACCTTGGAGATGTAATTCAATACAGAGTCTAAGAGCAAGAGGTCAGAGGTCACACAGAGGACAAAAACTTCTCACTGTACTCCTCCAAAAGAGTTTCTGTTTAGAAGACTGTCCAAAGGTCGTCTGTGCTGCAGCTTATTATGTCCCATAGTGTTTTATTCTTTAGTGACCTCTAAATACACTGGGAGGGAAACAGGAAGTCAGGTGACGGGTTGCTCTTCTTTGTTTTAATCTCCTGCGAATCCATTAACCATCTCCTGAACAGTGGCGATTGCTCTAAGACTGCAAGGGAAGCTCAGCTTCCCCTAAAATGTCAACAAAATAAGTGTCAAATATGTTCTGTTGTGTGAACATGTCATTGACTAAATATGCGCTAGAACACGTTCATCTTTTGTTCAGAATCAGCTCCTTATCACAGGTAACCGACCTGACTCCTCCTCCTTCCTCCCGCAGCGCCACAGAGCTTTACACAGTGTAGACGCCGAGCGTCTCCTGACGTCACTGGGGAAGCAGAGAGTGGGTTGTTCCACTGCAGCCAAACTAGATGGTGATTGGATAAATGCTGGGCTTTGTCCCGCCCATCGGACGCTCAGCGTCTCTGGGGGTCTATGGGACAGTGGGCTGGCCCGGACGCTCGGCTTCTGCATGATGATTGGATGATCTGTCTGAGGCTGAGTCCCTTTTTGATTGACAGCGAAATGAGCGAATCAGCGATCTTGAAGTATAAACATCCACCGGAGCAGTTTTCAAGTTTTTAATTCCGTTGTTCGGAGTTGATCTGGAGACGTTACTGATCCTCAGCGACTTTGTCTTTGTTAAAAACAACTAGCGTTGTGTTTGGCGACTCTCTTCTGTGACTCTGCGAATTTACATTTAAATAAACGGACACATTTTATGATGTAGGCCAGAAATGAGCTTCCCCTCCTTATAGGACCAGCAGCCGCCACTGCTCCTGAATGATCCTTATATCCAACTAGTCTGAACAGTTTCCATGGAAACATAATTACACACTGTTAGCATTAGCTAACTATCTAGCTTGTTTGATACAGTTTACTTTTGTACCTTCAGAGTTTCTGAATTAGACTGTGTCAAGTATCTGCAGATGAATGCTAATGTCAGCTAGTTTCCAACTTCAGCCTTAAGTTACAGTTCAGCTAACTAATGTTTGTTCCCACTGCCATCAGGCTATACAACAACTCAGCCAAAGGAAGTGTTTATTAATTATTAAATGTTTTTATTATTATCAACAATAAGCTAATGGATAATAAATAAAGTATATATCTATCTAGTTTCCAACTTTGGCCTTAAGCTACAGTTGAGCTAACTAATGTAGTGTAGTGTTGTTGTGTTGTCGTGTTTATTAATTATGATTTGTCAACAGTGAATTTACTGGATGTGTTACGCCTTATTACTTTGACAATAAAGTGTATTTGAAACAGAGAGAGGGAGAGAGAGAGAGAGAGGGAGAGGAGAGAGAGAGAGAGTGAGAGAGAGAGAGAGGGAGAGAGAGAGTGAGACAGAGACAGAGAGACAGAGAGGGAGAGAGACAGAGAGAGAGAGGGAGAGAGAGAGAGAGTGAGAGAGAGACACAGAGAGACAGAGAGGGAGAGAGACAGAGAGAGAGGGAGAGAGAGGGAGAGAGAGAGAGAGTGAGAGAGAGACACAGAGAGACAGAGAGGAGAGAGACAGAGAGAGGGAGAGAGAGAGAGTGAGTGAGAGAGAGAGAGAGAGGGAGAGAGAGAGGGAGAGAAAGAGAGAGAGAGAGAGAGAGAGAGGGAGAGAGGGAGAGAGAGAGAGAGAGTGAGAGAGAGAGAGAGGGAGAGAGAGAGGGAGAGAAAGAGAGAGAGAGAGAGAGAGAGGGAGAGAGAGAGGGAGAGAGAGAGAGAGAGAGAGAGAGAGAGGGAGAGAGAGAGAGAGAGGTAGTACTATAATGAAGGAGCTATTGATTTTCTAGAGAGGTTCTTTAATCAGAAGCTGCACTGTCACACCCTGAGGAAGGGTGTGTGTGTGTGTGTGTGTGTGTGTGTGTGTGTGTGTGTGTGTGTGTGTGTGTGTGTGTGTGTGTGTGTGTGTGTGTGTGTGTGTGTGTGGGCAGGCAGTGGATAGATAGATGAGGCTGCCCAGTAGACGGATGAGTGGAACAACCAGTCGTTCATCATCTAGAGAACAAGGGAGGAAGGAAACACTGTGATGAAGAGGAGGAGGAGGGGGAGGGGAGGGGAGGGAGGAAAAGGAGAGATGATGAAGATGGGGATGGAGGAGAAAAGCAAGGCCCAGGGAGGAGAAGATAGACCGGCTCTCGCTCCGTGTCCCTCCTCTTCACCTGGACTCACTACAAAGCTCTTTAAACAGGATTTGTTGGTTCCTCTTGGTCATTTTAGATTTTTAATCTCTGACCTTTTAACTTTCGTTTGTTTCTGTTTCAATTGATTCTTGTTTGTTTTAATTTGATGTTCTTTTATAACATCAGCGTAAATGAGGGCTGTACCCTCAATGATCCTCCGGTTTAAATAAAGACAAATATAAACTGTCCGGTGGTTTGTTCAGGGGAGGAGACACTTCTTGAGACAGTGTTGTGGGGTTGAGTTTGTCAGCCCTCAGGGGCCCCATAACAGTCTGGGCCCCAAGCAGCCGGCTGCCAAACGAATGAAACCAGTAGAGTTCATTAAAGGCAGATGAAATATGTTGAAGTCTCATGAGAACATGGTTTGTGATTTACAGGTGACTGGATAACACACATTTATTTCACTTCAGTTCTGAGTTCATTGATACCAGGTGATTTATGAGTTTGAACCTGTGATCTCTGTGGTGACATTAAATACATTTACACAAAGGAAGCAGGAGCCGGTTCACCTGCCGTCAAGTCATGATGGAGACGGAAACCTTCGTTCCTGAGGATCTATGAAATCGTTATCTAATTATAAGTAAAATAATAAGTAAATCGCCCTCTTATTGATCGACTACAGGAGCTGCTGGTGAACTGATGTCGGTCTGTGGCGACTGTGGAGCAGAAAACAATGCAGTATTGATCGGCCCATCGGCTGTCCTGGTTCCAGGAACAACAGTTCATTAATGCAGTCTAAGAGAGACCATCTGTCTCTATTACTGCCTGTTGGTCCACATGGACGTGATTTATAGGCAACCTGTGGAGACGGATAATGTGAGCCTGAGTGGGACTGGACCAGTCACCTGGGCTGAAGCCAACAGTGAACAGTGTGCTGTGAGGTGTGCAGGTATCACTGATAAAGGTCCTGATGATGTCAGAATGAAGCACTGGAGAAACATCAGTCTGTAAAGGCGTTTTAGTAACGTTTAGTTACGTGTTCGTTTTCTTCCTGTGTGCGGTCACATGATGTTCTGAACATGTGACTCAGGTGGACTCACATCACCTGGTCTTTAAACAGCTGGTGTGGAAGAGAAGTGATGTGGAGGAGTCAGTGTCTGAAACCAACAACTCCTCCAACATGAACAACCGTCAACCCTCTGATACGACCCAGAGGAGTGCAACACCCCTACAGATGCAGGCGTAGCCGACCGTGGTTGTCATGGTTACAATAATAAACACAAACCTCCGTTGCCATGGTTAAAATATGGGTTAAAATAAATACTTCCTTCCAAGTTTTAATCAAGGGGGTCAGACCCCCCGATGCCTCCCATAGTTTGAACCCTGGTCGAGGCTGTTGCTCTGCTGCTGTTCTCAAGTTCACAGTCATTTCATACAAACATGAGAATCTCCACACTTACATTCACACAGCTGCCTGTACAGCCACAGTCTGAGCTGTGGGGGGGTAACAGCCTCTCTCAGCCCCTCAGCCATGCTAATTTCAGCAGGTCTCTGGTGTCCACTGGATTTCTCCTGGTAATCTGAGGATCAACCAGTCACTGTTACATCAATAGTTTATTGACTGACCTCAGACAGCACATCTCAGTTTTAACACAGTTTGCAGTTGGAGAAATTTAAAGTAATTCTGACGTTAACTGAGCTGTAAATCATTTTACACACAGATGAATGTGTCATAGTTAGATCCATGTCACTGAGCTGCAGATCACTGTTTGTTTCTGATGCTGTAACATTAATCAAAGATGTGTCTGTAGTGAGGAAATTATTGAAATACGACTGTTGTTTTAAAGTGAAGCCTTCAGATGCTTTTACACTGTTGCATCCGTCTGTGATGTTCAAAGCTTCCCAGGCGTTATTTTATGATGAAAGGCTGTAATATAGGGTTTTTTTTGCCTCAAAACAAACCACTAAACAACATAATGGAGGCAGAAATGAGAGGTACATTTCCACCAGTGTCAGAGTTAAAGTGGATTTTTTCCTTTAATACTGTGAAATGAGTCATAAAAGCCAAAACACAAGGTTCAGTCAGAGAGTGGAGTCTGAGCAGTGTCTCCTAATTTAACCAGGAGGATAAACATGTTTGTAGAGAGGAAAGAAGTAAACTTACTGTCTGGTTCTTTTGCTACGTGCTTCAGTGAACTGAGGTGTTGGACACACATGTATTTTAATATAGTTCAATGAGCCAACAGGTAAAACAGTGAGTGAAAACAAAGAGGGTGTCTCTTATAAAAACTAAGGTTAAAGGTCAAAGACTAAACCACCACATGAAGTAATAAACTCTATATTGGTGTTAAAGCGTATCAACAACTAATCCTCCAGTGTTTGTAACATTAGATCATATGTGACATTTTATACTGCTCATGAAACGACAAGCTAACACTGGAGATGAAAGGGCACGCTATCAGCTAGCTAACATTAGCTAGCTAAACTGTAACTTAAAGCTAAAGCTAGAAACTAGCTAACATTAGCTAGCTAAACTGTAAATGAACTCAGTAGAACAGTGTTCTACATCATTTGTATTTCAACAGTAAACATTGGATTGGGCATCACATAAACTGAACTACGTGATTTTATTTTCCAGAACGACTTGAAAACATCAGGTAGACTCACCTGATGGACCAAACTGTGTGAGAATGTGTTATAATATCTTAAAGCTGAACTTAAAAGAGTGTGTGTTTGTGTGTGTGTGTGTGTGTGTGTGTGTGTGTGTGTGTGTGTGTGCATGTGTGTGTGTGTGTGTGTGTGTGTGTCCTCTTATCAGTTCCAAACTCAGTTCTTTGACTCAGAGTCCTGTTGTGTGTGATGTTCATTTCTGTTGTGTGTGAATTCCCCCTGAATTTCCATGTGGATTTGCTTGTGCTTTGCTTGTGCTTTGTGTGTGTGTGCGTGTGCGTGTGTGTGTGCGTGTGTGTGTGTGTGTGTGTGTATGTGCAGCCTGCAGCCTTGCTCGGGGGCTTTCAGCTCTACTCTTCAGTTATGCAGTGAGCCAAGAACTTGTGCGTGTGTGTGTTTCATGGATCTGAGTTTATCCTTTCGCTACAGCTGTTACCTCAAGCAATAATTCCGCGCGTGTGTGTGTGTGTGTGTGTGTGTGTGTGTGTGTGCGTGCGTGCGTGCGTGCGTGCGCAACATGAATGGATCAGAGTGGAAATGAGGGTTTAAAAGAATTTCAAGTAGCATGGAGAGAAGCTGCGTGTCACTGTGTGAAAGTTTAATGTGAGCATGAATATGTGCATCATTATTTCACGCAGGAGAATTTACAGACGTTGAAGTGAAGTGATCGAAACTCACTGGATCAGTGTCATTAAAAATTTGTTCATGTTTGAGGAAAACAGTCGAACTGAGAACTGATGTCAGACGTTTGAAATCTTAAAGGAGCCGTTAGTAAGTTTGGCTACTGCTGCATAGCTAACGTTAGCATTAGCAGCTGTTTATTTACCAGTCTAGAAGAAACTTTCATCAAACTTCATTCCTTCACTCAACGAGAAACTGTCTCCAGAGGTGGAAAGCAGCCATCTTGTTTCGCTTATATATCTTTGACTTCTTTTCTTCTACTGAAGTTAGCATGCTACCAAGCTAGCCCAGATGTCATCACTTTCCGTACCGAGTCACTGTAGCCTCCAGTCTGCCCTGAAGAAGTAGCTCTTCTGAGCTACTAATGTTAGCTATGTAGAGATAGCGACACTTAATAGCTCCTTTACAGTGTGTTATGGTCTCTGTTACTTGGATGTTTGCCCGTCTCTCTGTGCAGAACGATCTGGTTTAAACACCTAGACATGTCATCAGTGAGGTAATCTCAGGTGTTTCGGGTCTTTCAACATCAGCGCAGGCGACTCAGCCGGTAATCATCAGGTCCTGGCTTGGGTCTTGGCAGCTTGTGTGGCCGACAGATCTCTCCGCTTGAGCCACAGCCACCTTCATGCCTCCTCAGTATCATCAGTGATCTTCCTGATGGTTCTCCTTCCCCTGATTCCCAGCAGCGTGACTCTCCTAAAGAATGACTGACCTGCGAATCCTCTGCACCTGACCTCGATGAGGTCACATCCATTCATTAGTTACAAAAAAATACTGTGAAGGAGGAACAGCAAAGACAGTTTTAGCATTAAAATAGGTCTCAGTATCTGCCCGTGCAGACTACAACACAACTCCAGTTTTCAAATAAAACACAACGCCAGAGTTTTCAGAATAAAACACAACCCCGAAAATATCATATCACGATTTTCTCGGGCAGAATAGCAACCCACAATCTTATCACAATTCTTTTTTATGTTGGTTTTTAAGACTATTTTGCAAGTTATTGAACAGAAAAATCAAACTAATTTCCCTATTAAAAAAATACAGCTCTACATGGTAACAGATCTTAAAAGAAAAAAGAATACGACCATTTAGGCCAAAGTACCTTTTCAAACAGATTTTAATCAAGTGTGAACATTCAACAAGAATTCTGAAATAGTTTAGAGTTGTATTAATAAGTAAGTACAATCACACTTTTGCATTATTCCAAAATGAACACTGGTTTCAAAAGGTAAAACCACAACATTCATGTAAAGTGCACTCTTGCTGCATAACATTAAAAAAATCTAACATTGGTACGAACTGTAACAGTCAGGTAGCTTATTAGAGACAGCAAAACCAGACTGCTCACTCTGTTTTTTGAGGTAGCAAAGAAGTACATGAAAAGAAGAATAAAAATATACAGAACAAGACATCAATGAGGAAAATCTAGTATTAAACGATGTAAATAGCTTGCATAAAATATGCTTTACTCTTGTAATTCTGAAAAGTATAAACGTTCAACAATAATTCTAACATGGTCTAGACTTCAAGAACAACCAGAGACTTAAGCATAACTCCCAACAATTAACATTGGTTTCAAAAGATAAAACAACACTATAAAGAGCTTATTGACAAAAAGTTAAATAAAAATGTGAACTAACTCTTGTAATATAATAAGATGTAAATTATATTACAGACTAATCTAATCATTTTACTTTGTTCTGTGTTCCTACTGTAATTTATAGTTATTTTATGAGTAGGTCTTTCAATTTTTTCATTGGTGCACATAAACCTCTCAAAAAGGGAAAACTGGGAGAAATAATTAACAACAAATTAATATGAAATAATAGAAAACACACTGAAGCATTTTGATGCCTAAGAAACCTTGTCTGTCATATACAGTCAGGCTGCAGACTCTCAGCTGTTTCCACTTCCAAAGCCTATTGGTCCTGCCCCTGAAGTGCCCGCCCCCACAGTTTGCTCTGATTGGTCAGGAGAGACGTCTATCATTCAGAAAGGCTGTAAAAAAACCCAAAACAAACAAACACGCTTTTTCCAAGGAGAGACTCTATCTACAACCTAGAGTCATTCAGGAGAGCTGTAAAAAAAATCAGGCTTTTTCCGAGGAAAGATGTCGTCGCTTCTTATACTGGCTGTCTCACCCCCCCACCCTGAACTGAACTCTTACTGGATCTTTACAGGGAGGCCGCCATTTTGTAGACCCGCGAAAAACAGCCGTAGATGGAGCCGGACAGAGAGAGGGAGAGGGTGGAGAGGTGAGGGAAGAGCAGCAGATACAAAGCGCTGGTCTCTGCTTTGGGCTTCTCATGACGATATTAACAACCTGGAATACTTTTATAAGGAACCGTTTTGATCGCTGTGACCCGTGGACCCTTACGGACTAAAGGAATACAGACAATGGAGGAATGGAGGGAGAACCGGAGTTCTACACGTCTAAACGGTAGGCAGCCACCTCCTCCGCTGGTACATGATGCTGGTAGATAATAATCAATCATATTTATGTGCTTATGGTCAGCGCGAAATGAACTGAATATTTGAGTTGTAGAGACTCTAACCGATCTAACGAGGTGCAGCCTGTTTATACTGAAGAAGGTTTAAGTGTTTACTCAGTCAGAACAAGATCAACTCATGGACCATGCATGGGCCGGCGGGCCAGGGGAAGGTAGCCCTCTGAGCTAGATGGATGTGTCTGTAAATATCTTATAATGCAGCATAGAAATATGGTTTAAATGTTGTTGGAATCTGTGGACTCACCACTTTCCCTTTCAAATTCAGATTGTATGTGACTCATAGCCAGAGCTAGAGGGCCTTGAAGCAGGCCTCTTACATTTGATTAAAGCAGAGGGACAGACAACACTTTTCACTTTAGGTATTTATTATACATTTATCTACTATTTTACTTACATGTTGCACTATGTTGATGAACATAAGACATTGGTGAACCAATTTCAAGCACCAAAACATTTCGTTCACATCAGTACATCTTTATTTTCACAAGAGATTTGAAGAATAAAAAGAAACTGGCCTTCAATTCTTCAACATTTGGGTCAAATGATCTCTGCAAATTATGAAGAGTCAAAAAGGGCCTAATTATGGAAAGAGCTGAGGTAATTCTGAAAACTGATATAAAACACTTGGGTATTATCTTATATGCAAGTACATTAAAAAATAATGTAGAAATCAAGTCAAGTAGATCAAGCAGAAATCAAATACCCTTAGACCTCAGTGGGTTAAACCATATTTCTATGCTGTATTATCACAAACATATTAATAGAAACATCTGTTGACCTCAGAGGGTTAGCTCCATGTTTAGCCTGAGCATTACAGGCAGTGCTGCCAACCACCCTCCCTCCCTGGCTTACAGGTCATAGCAGCTAGCTGCTCATTCTAGCTCTCTGATTAGTCACATGGTACGTCTGTCTACTTTGACATTCCTCCCCTCACTCGGTACAAGTGAGCGGTAGGCCTGCAGTGTGTGTATGCGCCATAGAACTGCAACAATAGAATGTATCATGATACTAACGATCTCTCTGTAAAGGCAGATCGTGGAGACATTTTAATCGTTCACGATCTAATATCGTCATATCGCACACCCCTACCCCAGTTTTCAAAAATAAAACAGGTCGAACAGAGTTTTCAGAGATGAGATAATAAAACGTAGTGTGGCCGTAGCCTGAGTTTGTGATGGTTGATTAATGTACCCAGGAGCAACATGGAAATAGAGAGAAGAGCAGGACCAAGCACAGATCCTGGTGGGACACCATGACTGACATCAGTGTGGTCCGATGAACAGATGTTCTGTCAGTTAGTTATGATGTAAACCAGCAGACGCCAGTATGACTGTTGATCTAATAGAAGGTGGTGATGAGTCGTGTTGGACGCTGCTCTGACAGGAGCACAGGTGCTGAAACTGAGCCTGATTCTGGTTCTGAAGTCATAAATCATTGACCACTTCTGTCAGAGCGCTCTCTGTAATGTTGAACTTCCAGAAGCCGGATTGATGAGGTTCAAACAGATTATTGGATGAAAGTTGAGTTAGTGAGTCGTTCAAAGCAGAGTGTTTTTACATAACTTTGAACCTTCAGAGAGGATCTTTAATATGAATCTGTGACATCAAGGTGTCCCTCTCTGCGAGGCTGTTTGATGCTCACAATCAGGTTTAGGCTGAAGTGGGAGCTGGAGCCTAGAAGATGTACATTTCACGGCCAAACATTAGAGCCATATGTGACAGCATGTCACAGCAAAGCCTCCTCTGTTGATTACAGCCTCTCCACCAGATTTTATTACCTGCAGGGATTTGTTCCCATTTCAGCCACAAAAGTGTTAGTGATGAACAACACTGATGTTTGCTGTTTATCCTTCAGAGGACATGGTCTATGTATGTAACTATGTGCTGTTTATAACTGACAGGGTATATTTATTATTATTTTCTTATTTATATTTTGAATATGGGGGAGGTTATATTTTAATTATTATTATTTTTATTATATTTTGTATATGTGGAATGGAGTACTGCAACATAACAGTTTCCCGCAGTAGATTAATAAATTATTTCTGATTCTGATTCCACGAAGCCGAACCGAAATGAGCTGTGCTTCAGGGGCTGCATCCTTCTGCGAAGGTGTGGTCCTCCGTAGACCGTGAAGGCCGTGTTAAAGTGAGACTATCTGGTCTACGCAGGATTTTTTTGCAAAGTGCAGTTACTGTTGCCTAACAACCTTAACAACACGTAACTTTTAACAGTTGTACCGTTAGCTGTTGAACTGAGCTGAATCACAATACTGACATTTAGCAGTGTGATCCTTGGACGCTCTGTCACTATTGTTTGCTGACATATTATTTTCATAACTGGCGTGCAATGCATCTTGGGATATGTTGGGCCATGAAGGATCCAGCAACGCTGTGATTTAATCGGTCTTCAGGTGCAGCCTCTGCAGGATGAGATCCTGAACTGGGACACAGCTGGTGAGTCTGACTCTCAGTCTGTGCTCCAGTTCATCTCAGAGGTGTTTGACGGGGGGGAGGTCAGAGCCAAGAGGGACAGACACAAACTGTCTCCACTGGATGATGTGGGCTTGAATATCATTGAAGTTAGTTTTGGGGGCTTTTGATGCCTTGTTATTGTGGTAGCAGTGAGAGAGGCAGGAAAGGTCGAGGGAGAGAGAGGGAATGACATGCTGGATTCGAACCTGGGCCGCTGCAGTCAGGAGCTAGTCCTCATGGTATGTGCCTTACCAGGTGAGCACCCGAGGTTGCCCATACAGCATTAATATTTACCTAGGTTTGAACTAAAGGATGAAACCATGACAACCAGCTCCAGTTAAAGGACAGAAGTATGTGGACAGTGGTGACCACATACTTTATACGCAGGCTACTGTCCACAGGTAGTATTCCGTCAGAGAGACACGTAATCTACAGACCACCATGACAACAGCTCACAACATACAGTATTCTGCTGTGACTCTAAATCAGTCTCTCTCTCTCATTGGCTGAACGAGGTGACAGCCATGTTGTTGTCTCAGCTCAGTCCTCCTCAGTACACCTGCTCTGAATGGACAAAATGTTCCGCATGTTTCTCTCTCTGTGGAGAGTGATGAGGTGACCAGGTGAGAGCTGCTGTTGGCCTCAGACTGACGATCACTAACTGATGATCAGTGTGTACCAGGCTCCTCCTCCCAGGTATAGGTGGACACCTGCACACCTGCACAGTCTAATGCAACACAGTGTAATTTCAACATAAACTCAACCTCAGGAGTTGAGGTGGAATCAGCAGCTCACACAGAATCTGAATCATCTAACAGATTTATTGCAGGTTAAATGGCTTTGGATTAAATTAGACTGCAGTGTTTTCCTCTGCACCCCCCACAGACAGATGATTAACAAAATGAATAAAAGAGCATTTAAAAAAGATTCTGAGAAGTGGTTTAAAAGCTGTTTCTCTTTCACTCTTTTAATCACTTAAATGAATTTGTGTGGGGTTTGTTTGTCAGACCAGGTCAAAGCAGGTGTCAGCAGGTCTGAACAGGTCAGAGCAGGTTTCAGCAGCTCTCAAAAGGTGTCAGCAGGTCTCAGTAGGTGTCAGCAGGTCAGACCAGGTCAGACCAGGTCCCAGCGGTTCCTCCTCACACAGAAACAGAAAGCTGTTGTCTTTAATGTAAGCCTGAGAGAACGTGGAGCAGAGTTGGTCTGAGATGTAAAGGTCAGCTCTGGATGAATACGTCGGCGTCTCAGTGTAACGTCAGTGTGATTGGCTGAAGGAATATTGACTGTGAGTTCTCAATGATTCATCCTGTCTCAGTTTTACCACCTCATGTTGTTGAAGAGACTCTGATCCCAGAACTGCAGCGTCGTCTCCTCTGTTTATCATTATGAAGTGCTTTTCCCGCCGGCTCCCTGGGGGAGGAGCGACCTTGGCTCGCTGAGGGCAGAGTCAGTCCTCATCTTCTGGGCTGAAACATTTTTATTCTGTACTTCATGTCATCATCCTCCTGCTGTCTGAACGGTCTGAGTTTCACCTCTGAATTTTCACTTGTGGGAAAATGTAAAGCAGAATTAGAGTTTGGTTAATTGGAGACTGAGTCTGATGTTTAATTGTGGCTTAAAGAGTTTTTTTTAAATTTCTGTCAGAAAAATGAGAAGTTGGAACTAATTATGACTAAATGTCAGACTGCTGCTAGTAATATATGAACCTAAGAGACAGGTGTACAGACAGGTGTGTGTACAGACAGGTCTGTGTACAGACAGGTAGAAAGACAGGTGTACAGACAGGTAGACAGACAGGTGTACAGAGAGGTGTACAGACAGACAGGTGTACAGACAGGTGTACAGACAGGTGTACAGAGAGGTGTACAGACAGACAGGTGTACAGACAGGTGTACAGATGGTCAGGGAGCAGGGGGCCGGACACGGGGCTGAGGGGACCTGAGGAGTGGATCATGACACTGGGGCATGTTAGTGATGATATTTCTAACAGCGCCTGAAGGCAGCATTGGTATAATCTGTGTAATTAGAGCACAGTCCCCTGAGGTGTTAGCTTTAACTGCTAATCCTCCACAGTTTCAGTCTCATTAAAACCAGGAAGTAAAACAGGAAGCTGCTGGTTCAACTCCCACATGGTATGTTAAGACTGTTAATGCAGCTGAATCCTGGACCTACAGAGCTTATCTGAAAGCTAATCCTACACACACACACACACACACACACACACACACACACACACACACACACACACACACACACACACACACACACACCACTGTCAACTTTATTGATCTGTGCAGGATGGAGCATGGTTTCAGATGGTTGGTGCTTTGCTCAGGGGCACTTCATCAGCATGTGGATGTCTGAAGGGTTTTATTCCACTCAGGGAATCGAACCCTGAAATTATGTTACTGTACAAATAAATACAAACATGTTTGTGTTCAGTTTGGTGAGTTGTAGCGTCTCTGCTGACTCATGTCAGACTTCACTCCCACCGCTGTGCTGACTTCAGATGAGTCATTCACTCCCAGACGTGACTCTGAGCTCTTGTAAATGCCAACTTTAAGTCTGAAAGCTGAGCAGAAAAAAACAGTACACAAACGGTTTTAATGTGGAGCTTCAGAGATCCCCTCACTGAGTTGATCTGATGGAGGTGTGGATAAGTCTTACTACCAACACCTCCTCCACTCAGACTAGTTCCAGGTTATGTCCTAGTTTATCCAGTCAGGTAAAGTATGAACCATTTGTGTGAAACTTCTGTGTGCTAAAAAGTGTTTTCTGATGTCGCCATGAACTTTGACCTTTGACCACCAAAACTAATCGGTTCCCCCCTGGAGTCCAAGTGGATGTTTGTACAACATTTGAGGAAGTTTGTCAAGGTGTTACTGAGATATCACATTCACCCCGGCCAAAACTGTTTTGTGACGTCATTATGCCTGTGACCTTTGACCCCCAAAATCTAATTGGTTCATCCTGCAGTGTCATGTCTTAGGATCTCAGGGTCTTGGGTCTTAGAGCCTTAGAGTCTCAGGTCTTAGAGTCTCAGGTCTCAGGGTCTAAGGTCTTAGAGTGTCAGGTCTCAGAGTCTAAGGTCTTAGAGTCTCAGGTCTTAGAGTCTCAGGGTCTAAGGTCTTAGAGTCTCAGGTCTCAGGGTCTAAGGTCTTAGAGTCTCAGGTCTTAGAGTCTAAGGTCTTAGAGTCTAAGGTCTTAGAGTCTCAGGTCTTAGAGTCTCAGGTCTCAGAGTCTCAAGTCTTAGAGCCTTAGAGTCTCAGGTCTCAGAGTCTCAGGTCTTAGAGTTTCAGGTCTCAGGGTCTCAAGTCTGAGGTCTTAGAGTCTTGAGTCTCAGGTCTTGGAGTCTCAGGTCTTAGAGTTTCAGGTCTCAGGCCAGGGTCTCAGGGTCTTAGAGTTTCAGGTCCTAGAGTCTCAGGGTCTCAGGTCTTAGAGTCTCAGGTCTCAGTTCTTAGAGTCTCAGGTCTTAGGGTCTCAGGTCTTAGAGTCTCAGGTCTTAGAGTCTCAGGGTCTCAGGTCTTAGAGTCTCAGGTCTTAGAGTCTCAGGTCTTAGGGTCTCAGGTCTTAGAGTCTCAGGGTCTCAGGTCTTAGAGTCTCAGGTCTTAGGGTCTCAGGTCTTAGAGTCTCAGGGTCTTAGAGTCTCAGGTCTTAGAGTCTCAGGTCTTAGAGTCTCAGGTCTTAGAGTCTCAGGGTCTTAGGTCTTAGAGTCTCAGGGTCTTAGAGTCTCAGGTCTTAGAGTCTCAGGTCTTAGAGTCTCAGGTCTTAGAGTCTCAGGGTCTTAGAGTCTCAGGTCTTAGAGTCTCAGGTCTCAGGGTCTAAGGTCTTAGAGTGTCAGGTCTTAGAGTCTCAGGTCTTAGAGTCTCAGGGTCTCAGGTCTTAGAGTCTCAGGTCTTAGAGTCTCAGGTCTCAGGGTCTAAGGTCTTAGAGTCTCAGGTCTTAGAGTCTCAGGTCTTAGAGTCTCGGGTAAGTCTAAGGTGTCAGTCAGTGAGGTGGTCTGTCTGTCTTTCAGGTCTAACTCAGGTTCTGGTCCCTGTCCTTTCTTACTCTCCTCAGACCCTGACTCTCTGCGTCTCTCCCTCCTCATCCGTCCTCCTGTCCGTCTCCTCCTCGGCCCGTCTGTCCAGCATGTCGTTGAAGGTCCAGACCAGCAACGTGACCAACAAGACAGACCCAAAGTCCATCAACTCACGGGTGTTCATCGGGAACCTGAACACAGCGGTGGTGAAGAAGTCCGATGTGGAGACCATCTTCTCCAAGTACGGCCGTGTGCTGGGCTGCTCCGTGCACAAGGGCTACGCCTTCGTCCAGTATGCCAGCGAGAGGCACGCCAGGGGGGCGGTGATCGGCGAGAACGGCAGGGTGCTGGCCGGACAGACGCTCGGTGAGTCACCGTCAGTTATAAATCATGTGACGATAGACCAGGGGTCGGCAGGTCTTTTTCTAATCCATCAGATATGGCTGGAACATAATCAATAGCTAATTTAAGATATTGATAAGAATTGTTAAGAATACTTTGTTACTGTTAGCATATGTGGCGCTGTGGCTGACAGTCACAGACAGGGGAGCGATCTGGTAAAAAGATCATATGATCAGCTTGTTGGGTAGAATCCCAATCCACCATCTTTGTCATCATCTGCATTCTGTTTTTGCTGTGGTTTTATTATGAAAGTCCTGACAGGAAGTTGAGACTCCTCTCTTTTCGCTGCTTTGACGCTTCTCTCTGATGTGTGTAAGCTCCACCCACAGTAACATATTATATGTCTGATTGACTGAATCTGTTATTTTCCTTATATCACACATTGTATCTCACTCCGTCAAAGCAAGAAATAGAACCTTTGGAACTTCCTTTCAGAACTTTTCAGAATAAAGCTCACAATAGCTTGAAATAAAACATTGCTGCAAAAAAAATAAAAATTCTGTGGGTAACCATCGCTGCTCAGCCGGCAATCTATTTTAGCAACGGAGATCCCTTTTTTTCTGTTTGTTTATTTATTTATTTATTGATTTATTTATTTATAAAAATTAATATCAAAACCCTGCAGATTTGGCCCGCAGGCGGCCAGTTGCCGACCACTGCGATAGATGATAGTTTGGGATGTTTAAAACTGTGTCCATGTGTACATTAGAGCAGAGGTCCCCGACCTTTCCCAACACAGCACCCGCTTCAAAATCTCTAAAATGTCAACACCCCCAGAACAATATGGAGGCCCAATGATGCCTAATGATCAAACATTCAAGACGGACCTGAAGGCAGGAGAAACATTTTAGAACCGCAGTGTTTCTTTTCTGTTTGACAGGTGGGGGTCACGGGTTGATTCACCGTCTGTCTCTGACTCTGTCCTTTCACCTCTCCCCGTTGTTAAACAGATATCAGCTTTGATTCTCCAGGTCTTACCATGGCTGTGATCTGTAAGTGAACAATCAGACTAGGAACAAGTATGTGATGTGTTCTGACATGAAAGTTCCTGTCGTTGTCTTTTCACAGTGAGAGGCCGTAATAGGAAAAGAAACAATTAAATAATGAGTTTTTAACATTTTTTCTTTAAAGAAAATTTTGTTCTCAAACATTTAAGAAGAATAGATTTTTTTATAATTATATCTTTTCACCAAGATTTTACTGTTGTAAATGTCGGCCCACCTGTAATACCTTCACATGCCACCAGAGGGCAGCAACGCGAGCCACTACAGTAAAGCAACAGTTGGACAGTTACTAAGCAAAGAAACACAGAGAGGGGAGATTTAAACTGAAGAGTTGTCCTCTGTCTCTCTCTATGTCTGTCTCTCTGTCTCTCTCTTTCTGTCTCTGTCTCTCTCTTTCTGTCTGTCTCTCTCTGTCTCTCTGTCTCTCTCTGTCTGTCTCTCTCTCTGTGTGTGTGTGTGTGTGTGTGTGTGAGATGCCATAGAGATCAAATGAACTGTCTTCTCTGAACCACTCTACCCTCTCAGCTCTTCTCTCTGCCTTCAGCTCACTGTGTGTTTTTTACTGGAGACTGAAGAAATTAAAATGCCTGGCACAATAAATGATGCTGGTGCTTCACACCCTGTTTGTCATGTTGCTGCTGCATCAAGAGACATAAACTAAACTGATGTCAGAATCATGGAGGACCTGCTGTACGCTGTTCATGTATGTGAATGAAAAGATGAATAATTACGCTGAGTGAACTCACAGTGAGGAGAAACATGTAGAGGTTTAATATGTAAATCTGAACTGTATGACCAGGTCTCTGTCCTCTGAGACTCTGTCCTCTGGTCCGTCTCTGTGAGGACCAACAACATGATGAAGCACTTCACAGTGAACAGAACATCAAGGTCAGAGACTCAGTGATGAACATCTGCGACAAGTGAAGAGGAGGATGACATAAGTATTTGATCACCTACCAACCACTAAGAATTCTGGCTCTCACAGACCTGTTAGTTCTTCTTTAAGAAGCCCCCTGTTCTCCACTCATTACCTGTATTAACTGCACCTGTTTGAACTCATTACCTGTATAAAAGACACCTGTCCACACACTCAATCAAACAGACTCCAACCTCTCCACAATGGCCAAGACAAGAGAGCTGTGTAAGGACATCAGGGATCAAATTGTAGACCTGCACAAGGCTGAGATGGGCTACAGGACCACAGGCAAGCAGCTTGGTGAGAAGGCAACAACTGTTGGCGCAGTTATTAGAAAATGGAAGAAGTTCAAGATGACGGTCAATCTCCCTCGGTCTGGGGCTCCATGCAAGATCTCACCTCGTGGGGCATCAATGATCATGAGGAAGGTGAGGGATCAGCCCAGAACTACATGGCAGGACCTGGTCAATGACCTGAAGAGAGCTGGGACCACAGTCTCAAAGAAAACCATTAGTAACACACTACGACGTCATGGATTAAAATCCTGCAGCGCACGCAAGGTCCCCCTGCTCAAGCCAGCGCATGTCCAGGCCCGTCTGAAGTTTGCCAATGACCATCTGGATGATCCAGAGGACGAATGGGAGAAGGTCATGTGGTCTGATGAGACAAAAATAGAGCTTTTTGATCTAAACTCCACTCGCCGTGTTTGGAGGAAGAAGAAGGATGAATACAACCCCAAGAACACCATCCCAACCGTGAAGCATGGAGGTGGAAACATCATTCTTTGGGGATGCTTTTCTGCAAAGGGGACAGGACAACTGCACCGTATTGAGGGGAGGATGGATGGGGCCATGTATCGTGAGATCTTGGCCAACAACCTCCTTCCCTCAGTAAGAGCATTGAAGATGGGTCGTGGCTGGGTCTTCCAGCATGACAACGACCCGAAACACACAGCCAGGGCAGCTAAGGAGTGGCTCCGCAAGAAGCATCTCAAGGTCCTGGAGTGGCCTAGCCAGTCTCCAGACCTGAACCCAATAGAAAATCTTTGGAGGGAGCTGGAAGTCCGTATTGCCCAGTGACAGCCCCGAAACCTGAAGGGTCTGTATGGAGGAGTGGGCCAAAATCCCTGCTGCAGTGTGTGCAAACCTGGTCAAGAACTACAGGAAACGTCTAATCTCTGTGATCTCTGCAAACAAAGGTTTCTGTACCAAATATTAAGTTCTGTTTTTCTGATGTATCAAATACTTATGTCATGCAATAAAATGCAAATTAATTACTTAAAAATCATTTTTGTTTTAGATTCCGTCACTCACAGTTGAAGAGTACCTATGATAAATATTACAGACTTCTACATGCTTTGAAAGTGGGAAAACCTGCAAAATCGGCAGTGTATCAAATACTTGTTCTCCCCACTGTATATAAAAACAGAAAAAATACTATATAGAAAAATATATAGACAAGTAGAAAACAGTATTATACATGTCCTTTCTGGATTGCTGCAACATGAACCAGGATTTATTCAACCTTTATCATCCTGCTGCTGCTGCCTGTTACTGATGCAGCAACTTCTCTGGTGTGATGCTGCAACCTGGATGAGAGGAAATGAGCTGAACACCTGCCTCTATGTAATAACAGTACTGACTGACTGACTGACTGACTGACTGACTGACTGACTGACTGACTGACTGACTGACCGACCGACCATCCTCAGTGCTGTGCTTCGGTCAGACCACAGATGCTGTTACGTGGCTCAACAGCTTCCTCTAGTGGAGACCATTAGTTAACACATCAACACAGTGATGTACAGAGAGATGTCTGCTCTCCAGGATCTTTGTGTTTCTGAATCTTTGAATAAATGTTTTGTTTCTTTTCCAGTTTTTGTTTATTAGTTTTAGTGAATTTATAGTGACAGTCTCTTTTTTTCCTGCTCTGCTGTTTCCTCAGACATCAACATGGCCGGAGAGCCGAAGCCAAACAGAGCCAAAGGCCTGAAGAGATCAGCAGCTTCTCTCTACAGGTACAGCTGTCTATAGTGGATCAATGAGTGTGATTGATCAGTCTGTTGCTCATATGTCTTGGGGGGGGGGGGGGGTTAACGGCTTTAAACCTCTGCCCCCCCCAGAGCTGCAGCTCCCTGGTGAAGTCTCAGTCTTAATGAGATATAATGAGCTTTATATCTGTTAGCTTGTTACAGAGACGATCACAGGTCTGACTTTAAGGTGCTTCCACAAACTTTAATGAGTTGTTTTACAGAGTAAACAGCTGAAAGACTTCTTATATAAATACTGTTTTAGAAGCTTTTCATACCTGGAAAGTCATAACCATGATGAGTCTGAGTCAGTTTTATTTAAAAGAGATGAAGTTATCATTACAGCAGGAAGAAACGAGTGTTGTAAAGTTTCTTTTCCATACAGTTCAATCAGAAAGTCTTCAGACCCTTCACAGTTTCACACGTTACATTCGTTTCCCCTCATCAGTCTACTCTGTTCTCCATTATGACAAAGTGAAAACTGAGTTTTAGAAACTTTACAAATGTATTAAAAAGTAAAACTCTCACACTGACAGAAGTATTCAGACACTTTACTAGTTCAGCTCAGGTTCCTCCATGTCTCTGGATCCTCTCTGAGATGTTTCTACATGGAGTCCACCTGTGCTGAACCAATTTACAAAATTGCCTAAAATTCTGCTTTCACTTTGTCCTTGTGGAAACTGAGTGAGACTGATGCAGGGAAATTCTTTCTTTCCTCATGTGTGAATACAACCCCCAGGAGGAAAGGCACAAACCAAAACAACATTCATTGCCTTACAGGGCTTCCGTAGAATGTGATGAATGTTCTTTTATATGGTGACGGTCCGGCTGCCTCGCTGTTGTTTGCATTACTCACTGAGTGAGTCCAGGACGTGTCAGTGGGTATAAAACTCACCATACATCATCCCGGACACCCGTCTCTCTGTCCAGGTCCTCTGTCCCTCTGCCTGTTGTGTTGTGTCTCTGGGGGGAGATGAACTATGTTGTGGTTTCTTTTTCTTTGTCAGTATTGACATTTTTAAGCTTTTTTATTTGTATATGCAACTTAGTGGATGGAAACCCAAAAAGCTTTTGTTCTCATGTGTTGTTTGAATGTGGTTTGATGCTCGTGTTGTGAAACGTTGGATCACATGTGTTTGGTTCAGTCATTATGTTCCACTGTGCTTCCTCCCCAGTGGCTACGAGTTTGACTACGATTACTACAGAGAAGACTTCTACGACAGGTGAGAGGACGAAGCTGTGTTCAGGGTCTCCAGTGACCTTTGACCTGAGGCTGAATGACGTTTAGAGTTAAACATGTTTCTGTAGAGAAACACCTGTGGAACAAATACAGTTAGAGACCTTGTTGTCCACAGAGAGTGAACATTATGGAGCGAATCACTAAGATGTGTTAGAGAGGAGAGCTGGTTGTCAAAGGCTCTTTCTTCTCCAACATATCCCAAGATGCATTGTGCTGGTAATGAAAATAATATGTCAGTTAACAACAGAGACTGAGAGTCTGAGGATCACACTGTTAATGTCAGTATTGTGCTTCAGCTCAGTTCAACAGCTAACGGTACAACAGTTAAAACCAAGACACTTAAAACAAAGTTATGTGTTGTCAAGGTTGCTAGGCAACAGGAGCTGTGCTTTGTGATGCAACAGTAAGGGAAATCGCAGTTCAGGTCCTGATCCAGGTCCTGATCCAGATCTCAGTTACTGTGAACCGAGCTGAACTTGGAGCTCCTCTCCTGGAGGACAGGTGTCCTCATAACCGTCGACCTGTGTTTCTCTGTGTGGGGGACGTACAGCATCATCACAGCTGATCACAGATCACATGTCGTCATCATCATGTTCAAACACTTCATTGGAGCTGATGGGAACAACAGGAAGGAACAGTGTCTGTCATCATCAGATCTCCAAAAAAGTCTTCCAGCCAGGGGATGATCTGGTTTGGGGGGGTTTCTGAGGAACATGAGGTCAGGTTTAGTTCACTGACGTGGACCTGCAGTGTGGTAACTATTACAGCTCTGACTGGACCAGGTGAAATTCATCAGTCCGTCCTGACGTTCCCTCTCCACCAGTCAAAACTTTATTCACGTGTCAGCTGATGTTTGGACAGCTCAGGGCTTTGAACTGAACCATTACCTGAGTGGTGGAGAGGAATCCACAGGTTGAACTGGGAGGACGGCCTTTGTTAGTGAAGAGTGGAGTGAGCAGAGAGTAAAGATGGCCAGCTGAGAGGGATCAGGGATGATGTGTCAGATGATCCAGATGTCAGACCAGTATCTGAGGATTGAACCAGGAATCTGGGGTTATACGGGGTCAGGCGGGGTTTGGAAACATTTGTGGTGAAGAGGTTTCATCTTTCACAGAAGAAAAGCAGCTCCTCTGAAGCCTCCTCAGACTCCTGTCACAATGCATCACACTCTGTCTGGTTTGAAAGCTAACAGTCTGAAGAGAGGCGATCAGAGGCTCTCCATCTCCCAGGGAGAGGACGAGCAGTTAATCCTCTGGTTCCTCTGCTCAGACACGTGGAGCTCCACACTGCCAGAGTTCACCTTCAACTCTCAGATACTGTGACCTTCACAATAAGAGTCCAGTGGCATTTTGCCCTTAATGGAAGGAGGAAGTTACGACAGCACCAGTTCAGTTTGTGTGTGAGTTATGTAACTGTCCACTGATCCTTCCAGGAGTTAAAAAACACAACCATGGCCTAAAATATCAGAGTGGGTCAGGAAGACCAAGAAATGAAATCATTTACACTTACCTCATAATCAAAGTAGCTGCTTTGGAGGATGATCATTCTCTTCAACAAACCATCCTGCATTAGGAAAAAACAAGGAAAGAAAACAAAGAAAACAAGGCCTCATTTTTAGCCCCAGAGGTTGATTGACCAACTGACCAATCAACCAAACAACCAACTGACCAACCAAACAACCAATCAACCAAACAACCAACTGACCAACCAAACAACCAACCAACAGACTAATCAAACAACCAACCAACAGACCAACTGACCAACCAAACAACCAACCAACCAAATAACCAACTGACCAACCAAACAACCAACCAACAGACTAATCAAACAACCAACCAACAGACCAACGAAAAAACAACCGACCAACTGACCAACGAAACAACTGACCAACGGACCAACCAACCAGACAACAGACCAACTGACCAACCAAACAACCAACCAAACAACCAACCAACTGACCAGCCAAACAACCAACCAGACAACTTACCAAACAACCGACCAACAGACCAACTGACCAACCAAACAACCAACCAACCAAACAACCAAACAACCAACCAGACAACTTACCAATCAACCGACCAACAGACCACCAAACAACCAACCAACAACCAACCAAACAACCAACCAGACAACTCACCAACCAACCAGACAACAGACCAACTGACCAACCAAACAACCAACCAACTGACCAACCAAACAACCAACCAGACAACTTACCAAACAACTGGCCAACTGACCAACTGACCAACCAAACAACCAACCAACCAAACAACCAAACAACCAACCAGACAACTTACCAATCAACCGACCAACAGACCAACCAAACAACCAACCAACAGACCAACCAAACAACCAACCAGACAACTCACCAACCAACCAGACAACAGACCAACTGACCAACCAAACAACCAACCAAACAACCAACCAACTGACCAACCAAACAACCAACCAGACAACTTACCAAACAACTGGCCAACTGACCAACTGACCAACCAACTAACCAAACAACCAAATTACCAACTGTCCAACTGACTCGGAAAAGGAAGGCTCAGGAAGTGTAATGGGTCATCCAGTAATTGGATGGTTGTTGGTTCAATTCCCAGTCCTTCAGTCCGTGTTTCAAAGTGTCCTGAAACCAAAGTTTCCCGATGTATCATCAGTGTATCATCAGTGTGTGAATGTGTGTGTGGTAGAAAAGCTGTTAGGACGATCATTAACGATCATTTTCACGGTCCAATGTGAACTGTGCTCCAGATGTTTAGGTCAGATCAGTGAACACGTGACGCTTCCCTGACCTCTCTCCACTCGTCCACTTACTTCTGTCAACCCTCTGCATGTTTCTGCTTATTCTGTGTTTTTCTGAGCTGATGTCATGAGGACTTTATCTGCTGATGTCTGATCTGCTCAGTAAATCTGAGGATTACAGACCTCGGCTTCTCGGGGAACGGTTCGGTCTAAATGGTGGAATTGAATTGTTATGAACTGGATTACACAATATTTCTTTTTGATCGTGTTAGGGGAGGAGAGAGAGCAGATTTCCATCTGGACTAGTGATCTGTGGTGATGATCAGTTGTTTGACTTTACAGTTTTATGACCATCTGTAACTGAGCTGAAGGAGAATCTGGTTAAACTCTGGAGGATGTGGATGGAGTTCGGTCCAGTCACCACAGGAAGTAACTGCTCGTCCCAGAGGTTGAAAACAGGAGACAGTGGACTGTGTCTCAGAGCCTGATGTAGTGTCAGAGTGAAGTCAGACGGGTTGGAGGGGTTGAATTAAATCTCAATTGTTCAACTCTCATGACCTGAGCTCTCAACAGAGATAGGATGAAGATAGGATGAAGTCTTTGATTTAAGCATCAGTCTTTTATTATCTGTGACCTCTGAACTCTGACCTGGGACCAAAGAGCAACAGAGGCCTGAACAAGGAGTCACAGTGTGACTGAGTTTATTTGGATTAAGAGTTTCATCATTTTATTTCTCTTTGAAATATTCTCGGCTGAAACATGAAGCATCAACAGTGAAGAACCAGCAGCTGCAGTTCCTCTAACGACCACTAGAGTCTGGCTCCAACAGTGAGTCAGTCCCCATAGACTCCCATGTTAAAATGTCCAACTTTACAGCAGAAATAAACATGTTTACAGCCTGGTACAAAAACTGTTCTGGTCTCTAGAGCTAATTTCCTCCTTCATGACACCTGTTTATATAACTCACCTGTTTATATAACTCACCTGTTTACATTTTATTAAGGACTACAGTTATGGAGGATTGAGGGTGTGGCATCTTTGAGTTACAGGCTCCACCCACGCCCTTCCTCTTTGCCCATATTTGGATTAGCTGGGAGTTAGGGGTGGAGTCAGACACTGCCAAGATGGTGACAGAGGAGCAGCTCACTCTGATCTTCAGAAAACCTGTGGGTGACATCACAGAGGTGACGTCCATCTTTATTAACAGCCTGTGGTTTAACTGCAGGAGAATTGGGCTCACATGCTGCTACACCAAAACATGTCATACACTAAAAAGGAAGTTGGCGCTGCTCATGAAAATACAAGAACACATGACATGAACATATCAGCAAACTTTGCCTTAAACTGATATTATTCAGACGTCAGGTTCAATATAATCTGATTCCAGAAGTTTAAGCCTCTGGAGTAAAAGTAAAATTCACAACAAGTTTCATTCCTGTTTTTGTTTGGTCCGTGCACGCAGCTGTGACGAAGACCTGTGCAGCCAATAGAAACGAGGTATCCAGCCAGGTACAGAAAGTAAACAGAGTAGACCTGAAACCGGTCGCTGTGGAAGCGATGCTCCTCCCCCAGGCTGCTCTCTGTGCCTGAGGGTCTGACACACCCACAGCCTCTTCTTTGCTGTTGCCTTTCTTCTCGTTATTAGCGAGGCTAATGCTAACGCTCGTTTCCTAGCACTGGAACGATTCATCTTTGTTGCTTGTAACAACAGACTGTAAACACAGCGGGAGCTTCACACTTCATGGTGATGAACTCCGCCCATGTTTGCTCCGTCCTCCACCAATCCTCCAATCAGGGAGCTGACCCAAGCGGAGAGCACAGGTCAGATCACGTCCTGTCTGAATTAACACCAACCGCCACACTGTAGCACCTGTCAGAGGCAGGAAGTGTGTGGGCGGAGTCTGAGTCTGCAGAGGTGAGCTCGAACTACCTGACACAAGAAGAGATCCACAGAGAACCACATGACGTTCTGTAAAGCTCAGACAGAGACGTTCTCGCACATGTGCAGGAACATGAAGGACGATGACACCAACATGTGTGTTGTATGTGGAACATGTTGGAGACTGGAGCAAAGTGACGGACACTCTGTTCCAGAGGAAACAGCAGCTACTAACAGCTGAAAACAAAATCATAAATCATAAGAAACAGTTTTATTCACAATCTCTGAAGTTTCCAGAAAGAGGAGAAGCCTCGCCAGAGAAATTATGTTTATATAAAACTGATTTATTTTACCAAATATGTTTTGTGGGAAACCTAATTGCTTCCTGGATTATGTTCCATGGAAAGGTTTTTGTTTTTCATGTGACCCAATCTATTTCCTGTTCTGCAGCGTTACAGCAGTTTCCTCCAAAATGTGTTTGTTATTACAGATAACCAGATCTGAGTGTAACTCCTATCTTTGACCTCTTTATTCTCAGCTCCTTCCTTTAAACCCTCCTTTCCTCCTTTCCTTGCTCTCTATCCTCTCCTAACTTCTCCTCTCCCCCCCTCCCCCTGTCTTCCTCTCTTCCTCCTCAGGTTGTTTGAGTACCGTGGCCGGGTGTCTCCGGTTCCTCGGGTGGTGCCCGTCAAACGCCCGCGGGTGGCGGTGCCTCTGGTACGACGGGTCAAATCGTTGCCAGTCAAACTGCTGACTCGTAACGCCTCCGTCCTTCCCACCAGCAACTGCAACAGACAGAGATGTGAGTTACTACCTGCTGTTCATTCACCATCATTTCATTTTCGTGGTCTTCAGACACCTCTCAGTCCAGAGTCAGAGACACAGTGAAAGTTATTTCTCATTTCTCTGTTTTTCTTTTTATTTAAAGGCTCCATATTTACTGTTTGCCTGTGTTTTATTTTATTATGTTCAGTTATTATATATATTTTTTTTTTGAAGTGTTATATATAAAAACCATCTCCTCTCTCAGGCTTCTCTCTGCAGCTCTAGTAACAACAGGTCGTTGAGCCAATCAGAAGAGAGGAGGCTCTGAGCCTCTCTGCTGATTGGCTGACTGTTTTCTGAGTGATTCAATAAAAATAAAGCAGATTTCAGGTAAAAACACTCAGAGAAACCAAGTCCTGCAAGGTTTGGATGGTGGGTCCAGTTGGGCGGGGCTTGGTGACTGCTTTGTTGTGACATCACAAAGTTCCAGAAGTCCTGACGGCTGGTTTTAAGGCTCAGTTTCTGAATACAGGCTGTGTGCATTTCTCTGTGGACTGAGGCTTTGATACTTTCACAGTATGAATATAGAAGCTAGAGCTGATCTATAATCACACTACACATGGACACAGACCTTTATACTGGAGGAGATTTAAGATTTAACAAGGGCACAGATTATAGTTGTTCAGCAGATTTTAAATGTGTGAGGAGTTGAACTGAGTCTGTTCCAGTTTGTCTTTATATGTTTGTCGAGTTGAACCTATAGGAGCTTCTGGACTCATGAGGTTCCTCTCTCTTTCTGTCTCTCGCTCTCTCTCTGTGTCAGAGTGCATCTTTGTTTGATGCTTGGGTTGTAGGTTTATTGTAGTTGTATTGTAGCGAGGTGTTTTGGTGGATGCGGGGGCCGTGTTTCTCGGCGAGGATGGCGTCCTCCAAGGCGCTGTCCCTCTCCATCTGACACACGGTTCGAGTCCGGCCCCTCAGCTGATCTGTCCACACAGATCAGCTGAGGGGCGACCCGAGCCGGCTCCCAGGCCGAGCTGAGGCAGGATGAGTCTGTGAGGCTGCCCCCCCCCCCCCCCACAGAGTGAGGCTGAGGCAGGAGAAGGATCCAGCCGGCAGGCTGACACACGGGGGCACGGATGAAATGAGAGGAGCAGAGGAAACATCGCAGGAGGTCAGGGGAGGAGAGAGTTGAAAAGGAGCGGGAGGTAAATCTGACCACAGTCAGTGTGCTGCTGAACAGGGTAAAGAGACAGGTGTTGTGGAGAGTGTGACAGGTGAGGGGAAGGATTAAGAAATGGAGGATAACTCTGACTTTGTGTCTGTTGATGGCTCACAGTCATGCGGTGCTGAATTGTACACACTGCATGAGATTAATGATTTTTAGATGAAACGTTTGGAAAGTCTGTCAATGGGACTGATTTTATTTTCCTGATGTAGAAAAGTTTCTTAAAAGTGCGTCAGCCCTGCGGAGAGTAGTGGGAGTTGACTTACTAGATGAGAAGAAACGTTTTCTTCTGAAGAAGCACATGGCCACTCTGAGGAAGGGGAGAGCAGCGAGCAAAAGAAAGGGACCGAAAAGGTTCAACACTAATAAGTAACATGAAAAGGAATGTGGTGCCCTGGGTGATCGTCATCCCACTGTTCCCTCTACCTGTCTCTGCTTTCCTCTCGCAGCCTCTTATGAGTGAGATCAGGGTCGGCTCTTTAGATATTAATGGTGTGAGGGATAGACAGTAGAGGGCGATCATCTCAGAGATGATATCACAGAAGAGGTTAGATATTGTTTTCCTGCAGGAGACACACAGTGACAGTGAATGAGACAGACTGGGGTCTGTGGTGGAAGGGTCAGTACTTCCTGTCTCATGGGACCAACCTCTCTGCTGGTGCACCTGGATCCTGGCACAGGGGACAGCTGTCCGTCCTGCTAACAGACAGAGACGTTACAGCATCTGTTTGTCCAGTGTCCCAGACTGGCTGGACTCTTCAGACACCTGCAAGTCTGGTTTCAGGGCTTAGGAGAGCAGTTTCTCTCTGTCTGTTTATTTATGGTCCACACTACTCTGCAAAGAGGAAATCTGTACACGCACTAGTAAAGGTCATTTCAGGACTGTCCAAATTAGCCATTTGGAAAACCAGGAAGACCCTCAGACCCCAGAAGTCTGATCATTCACCAAAACACAATATAGATTATACCTGGAATCATTTATTTAAGATCTGGAGAGAAAATGATTACATGAAAAATTCGGCCACTGAGAGACGCCCACAACCTGAAAAACCTGATCAACCTGATCAACCTGATCAACCTGAACAACCTGAACAACCTGATCAACCTGATCAACCTGAACAACCTGATCAACCTGATCAACCTGATCAACCTGAACAACCTGATCAACCTGATCAACCTGATCAACCTGAACAACCTGATCAACCTGATCAACCTGATCAACCTGATCAACCTGAACAACCTGATCAACCTGATCAACCTGATCAACCTGATCAACCTGATCAACCTGAACAACCTGAACAACCTGATCAACCTGAACAACCTGATCAACCTGAACAACCTGATCAACCTGATCAACCTGATCAACCTGAACAACCTGATCAACCTGATCAACCTGATCAACCTGAACAACCTGATCAACCTGATCAACCTGAACAGTCCAGGTGTTGCAGGCTGGATGTGAGGAAGTGTCACATGTGACGTAACATCCAGGCAGACAGTGAGAGCTGCTGCTTCAGGTGGTTGTAGTGTTGCCAGCCCACTGGATGTTGTTATGTTAAGATATGATTCATCTTCATTGGCCTGTCTTTGACATGAACTCAATCTGCTGTGAAGCGTTAAGGGAGCATCTGTAAATTGTAGCATCTACCAATAGTCTGCATGTGAGGCATTAAGGGAGCATCTGTAAATTGTAGAAAATGTCTCCCCCTTTAAACTGCATGAAAATCCATCACATGCTGCACCACCAGGTAAACGCTCAGCCTGTGGGAAACACTGTAGCTGCTCCTGACTTGATCACATACTCAGGTGTGTGTGTTTATAAACTTGGATCAATCATTATGATTGATCAAACACAAACATGGGGTGGGGATGGGTGTCTTTGCCCGGGGCCTCAAAGAGTCCAGGTCTGACTCCATGATGTTCCATGATGTTCACAGTGAGTGATTCAGGGTTTGAACCTGCTCTCACCTGCAGCAGCGGCAGCAGAAGAAGAAGAGGAAGAAGAGGAAGTCCGACCTCTGAACCCTGGAGCAGACACAGTCTACCTGTTTGTTGTTGAGCCAGGTGTTTCAGGTCGTGGTCACTGAGCTGCTGGGGGCCTG
>NC_079365.1:31682500-31692500 GCF_021018895.1 Seriola aureovittata | reverse complement strand
CTCTTTCATTCTCTCTCTCTGTATCGTTCTCTCTCTCTTTCATTCTCTCTCTCTGTATCGTTCTCTCTCTCTTTCATTCTCTCTCTCTGTATCGTTCTCTCTCTCTTTCATTCTCTCTCTCTGTATCGTTCTCTCTCTCTTTCGTTCTCTCTCTCTTTCATTCTCTCTCTCTGTATCGTTCTCTCTCTCTTTTATTCTCTCTCTCTGTATCGTTCTCTCTCTCTTTCATTCTCTCTCTCTGTATCGTTCTCTCTCTCTTTCATTCTCTCTCTCTGTATCGTTCTCTCTCTCTTTTATTCTCTCTCTCTGTATCGTTCTCTCTCTCTCTTTCATTCTCTCTCTCTCTATCGTTCTCTCTCTCTCTCTTATTCTCTCTGTCTCTATCGTTCTCTCTCTCTCTTTCATTCTCTATCGTTCTCTCTCTTTCATTCTCTCTCTCTCTCTCTCTCTCTCTCTCTGTCGTTCTCTATGTCTCTCTCTCTCTGTCGTTCTCTCTCTTTCATTCTCTCTCTCTCTTCTCTCTCTCTGTCGTTCTCTATGTCTTTCTACCAGCAGTGAGAAGCACAGAGCTTCAGGCGATCAAGTCAGAGTTGACTCAGATTAAAACCAACATCGAAGCTTTACTGGGCAGACTGGAGCAGATCACGGAAGACACACACATCACAGCCACAGGTGACACACACACACACACACACACACACACACACACACACAGATTTATAGGCAGGTTTTCTGGCTCGGGATCAGACGGCCTCTGGCAGCCACGTGTGCCGCTCAGATTCCTGGAGAAAACACAGAGTTGTCACATCAAGAGAAACGAGCAGGAAACAACATGAAATACGTCTTGTCTCAGAGATGTTACTTCCTGTGCTGTTGTCTGAGGGCAGAGGTGTCTCTGTGATATCCCAATTCAATGAGGAAGTCACTGAGGTCACACCTGCATTAGCATAATCAATAAATCACATCTAAAAGCTGAGGAAGTATCTACTGGGAAAAAACTGCCAATGGAAAACTTAAAATCCATCGTTGTTTTTGGTACGGTGGCCCTGAAGCTCAAAGCTCTGCAACTTCAGAGAACACATGCAAACACACAAACACAGACAACTTCAGGAAACACCTTATCAGTTTGACAACACATGAGCTGCAGCTACAACACAACAGAAGTGTTTCCAGGGGACACTAAAAAGTGACGGACCCGGCTCGGGCTCCCTGTTAGCGGTGTTGGAAAATGAGCTAAAGGTGAGTTTGGTTCATTATGACGTCAACATCACATGATTCAGATGTTATTACTATTGTTAGCTTAGCCTCCGGGTCCATCACTTTTTAGTGTTCCCTGGAAACACTTCCTGTTGTGAGTATCTGCAGCTCATGTGTTCTCAGACTGATGAGGATGTTTCTGAAGTGACTTGTTTTTTGTTTAATAAAATAAAATCAGGTTACAAAGGGACGTCTTCTGTGTAACATCAGTGACAATCGACATATTTCTAATGATGAATTTATTAATGATGAAGCTTCAGACTTGAAGCACCAATCAGTTCATTTGATATAGTTAGTCTCCAGCTGTGATTGGCTGCATCATGGTCCTGTCACAGCTCCTTAAGTAAATGAAGTAGTATGTGTGAACAGCAAGTCACAGCATTAATCAATGTGCAGGTAAATAGCATTTAGCTTCACAACTCAGTTGCTGCAGGTAATGACTGTCATGCACTGTGAAGATCATGTGATGCAGCCGACATTATCAGCAGCGCGAGTCTGTGCATGACCATGGTGAGTTTACATAGCTTCTTGCTAATGTGCTAACGCGATGTCAGGTTGCGTTAGCGCTTTCTGCTGCTCTATTTCCACCTGCTGTTTACAAACTATTCACATCTGCTAGTTACTTTAGCTTCGCAGTTAGCGATAGTTTTTCTCTCTCACTCGTGTGTCTCATGTAGTTTCTTTGATGGAGCTGAGGTTCAGTGAATTTAAAGCTCCACACCACAGAAACCCAGTGGTTAGCTGCTGCAGTTAGCCCATCTCTAGTAGCGGGGGCAAACTCTACTACTGTAGCTCACCGGTGACCTCAGTTAAATGTTTTCCTGCAGGTTAACTTAACTCAGACTTTGTTAAACCAGCTCCATGAAACAGGAAATCACCTGGAGAAACAGCCGTCAAATAAAGAAAGGCGAGGATGATCGTGTGTTGTGTTTACGTTGTGTTTACGTTGGTTGGATCTTTAAAACCAACAGCTCAGATCGATCTCTGCTGTTCAGTCATAAAGGATATTCATGGTTTTATAAAGGAGATATAGAAGCAGCTGCAGCTGTTTTCACTTCCTACATTACGAAGCATCAGTTTAAACTTGTACGTTTTTCTGTTTCTGTGTGTTCTGGTCCAGAGTTGAGGAAGGCAGAGGCGTGTAAAAACAAGGAGGTGTGGCAGGAAGGGAAGGAGTCAAGCTCAGAGCTGGACGAGGAGGAGGAGGAGGAGCAGAGACAGAACAGCACCGCTGAGGAGGAGGACGAAGACGACCAGGAAGAGGAGGAAGGAGAGCACACGCAGGACGACGCCCACAACCACATGGTGAGTATAACACCTGTGTGGTCTGGTGAAGGTGTGACTTGTGAGGACATCTGATCTTGATGTTCACTTCACCCTAAAGTGGTTCGATGTATTTTCCGTCTGATGATCATCATACAATTTAAGTCTCTTTGAGTCGTGAGGATCACCTCCTCGTGGTTGTATCCCTCCGCCATTAGAGCTAGTTCCCGGTCACATCCTGTTCATAAAATATTCACCATCTGTGTGACATTTTTTCATAATGTCTGTGTGAAGTCTTGAGTTATGGCTAAAAAGTGTTCTCTGAGGTCACACTGACCTTGACCTTTGACCCCCAAAATCTAACCAGTTCATCATTAGTTCAAGTGAATATTAGTTGTTACAGCGAACCTGAAAACAATATGGCTGCTGCTCTGGCTGTCGCCGGTACGGAGGCATGATGGAGGTGTCCTGGTGGAGCCTGTAGCTGACCACATCCTTCAGGGGGCGTGGTCTACGAAGGCGTGGCCCTTCGTTTTAATAGTTGAACCGTTAGCTGTTGAGCTGAAGCACAACACTGACATTTAACAGTGTGATCCTCAGACTCTGTCAGTGTTGTTCACTGACATATTATTTTCATTACTGACATGCAATGCATGTTGGGATATGTTGTCCAGTAAAAGGACTCATTTGAAGGAGCCTTTGAAATGTCTGTGACACTGTGACTGCTGTAGAAACATGATCCTGGTTTCATTTCCCAGCGTGATGTTGGAGGATGTTTGATTTTCCTTGATGGAGATTCTCATGGATCCGAGTCCACGGCAGCCGGACCACGAGGAAACCACTTCCTGTCTTTATCTTCAGTAGGAGTTTATAATAGACAGCGTGTTGTTCGGAGCAGCTGACTCTCTCATCTCCTCTTCCTCCTCCTCCTTCATGCTGCAGTGTGTCTGACACTGTTGTTCACTGTCTGTTTCTCACGGCGCTCAAAGTGTTTTCAAACCTGGTTCCTTTAAATATTTGCAGTAAAACTCAGGTTTGTTTTTCTAAACCTGTATGAGATTACCCAGAATTCCAGTCTTCTCCTGTTGCCCTTATGTGTGCTAAACTTTTACATAAATCATCATCTGAGGCCAGTTTCTCTGAGAAGCTGGACTCTCACAGTCCTGACTCTGTTCTTCTGTTCTGTTCAGGAAAACAGTCGCCTATCATCAGAGCTGGACTCCATCCACCCCTGAGAGGTGAGTGTCACAAACACACCCACAACCACCAGACCAGTCGGTCTGTGTCTGTCTCAATGACCAGGCGAGGTCCCCCGGATCCTCTTTGTCTGGACTGTCACAGGATTTAAAGACAAAAAAACAGAGTTTCAGCTGAGTAAAGAGTTTAAGGAACAGCTGTACGTGTGAAGCTCTGGGATCTGCTCGTAGAAACTTTCACCTCGTGTTCGACTTGTCTAGTCTCGTGTTGACGTCTCTCGACCAGACGTCATGGCGTGTCACCTGGGGCGGAGCAGAGACGTTCTTGGTCGTTTCTAGAACATAAAACTGTTTTTCAGCAGATTTCGTGTCTTGACCTTTGAACTCGTGGCTGGAATCTGCCCTGATGTGGAAGTATATATATAAACCAGACTCAGGCTGAGGACCTGGGCAGAAGGTTCATCTTGCTACCTGTGATGTGTCGCTGAGAGCCGGGCTTCACACAGCTACACATATTCAAACCTGAAGCTGCCCAGTACAACCAGTGAGGTGCTGCTGGGACCAGTGGAAGGTGGAAGGTCTGGGGCAGCGATGAAGGAGAGTGACGCTCACAGTTATCCTGCTGGTCAAACTTTCAACTCCCATTATCTCAACGAGGAAGAAGACAGAGAGGAAGAAGAAGAAGAAAAGGAGGAGACGAGGGAAGGTCTCGAGTGGAGACATCAGCCCTGGCCCCGCCCCCTCAGTCTCTACAGTCAAACCTAACGAGCGAGTGTTAAAGCGCTGCGAGCGTGTAGTGAGGGTAGACTGAGCGCTCGTCACGGCTCCGTGCTCGTGGAGCAGAGATGCTCCTTGTGAATTGGTTTTCTGCTCGTGGAGTTCAGTTCGCTCACATCACGTGACATGCACGGTTTTATTGTGCACGAGTTTTGGGACTAATTAAATGCCACACAACGACCTCAGAGTAGTCTCTCTGTGACCTTTATGGCTCCACTGCCCCTGATGTTTGGTACCAGTCCTCATCAATCAATCAACCAATCAATCAATCACTAATGGGCCGTTTATGTCACTTCAACAGCACTAACAGCCTGTGAGCTCCTCCCACCAGCTGCTGCTCCGTCATCGATAACTTCGATAGGTTGTTTTCCACTGTTTTAGTGTGTTGTTGTTTAGATGTTAATATTCTATATTTCCTGTGCTGACAAATGAAGGTGAGCGACCTGAGACGTTTCGCTGATTAGAAACAAACTCAGTCTGAGTGTTTAAAATCAATCAATCATCAATACCTGAAATGTTTTTAAAGATGGGAGGAAATTTGAAATGTGTGCAGGCTCAGGGCAAAGAGTTAAGAAAATAACACACACACAGGTCTTCATATGTATATACACACACACACACACACACACAGGTCTTCATATGTATATACACACACACACACACACACACACACACACACACACACACACACAGGTCTTCATATGTGTATATACACACACACACACACAGGTCTTCATATGTATACACACACACACACACACACACACACACACACACACACACACACATGTCTTCATATGTATACACACACACACACACACACACACACACACACAGGTCTTCATATGTATATACACACACACACACACACAGACACACACACACACATGTCTTCATATGTATACACACACACACACAACACACACACACACACACACACACACACACACAGGTCTTCATATGTGTATATACACACACACACACACACAGACACACACACACACCACTGTGCAGCCAGAAACACAAACAGAGCCGTGCATGCTTTGGTAAATATACAGTCATTGGCTGGAAAAACATCCATGGCTTTAACAAAACAAAGTCAAAGGTCTGGATTTGATTGAAGTCAGATCCTGATGTTACAGCAGAAACAGTTTCTGTGCCTCACACTGACGGCTCGTCATATTCCCAGTCTTAAAGTGTGTGTTGTAATTACTAATGTTGAGTTTGGATTGGGGTTACAGATCTTAAACACATTGTTAAACTGATCATTGATAACATTAATGATCAATCAACGACTTAATTGTTATTTTAAAAGATAACACCAAATGCATTTTTTCCCTCAGTAACACTCCACTTTGTTACAGCATTGCATCGACTATGAAACAGAAGTTGTAGAGACATATTAAAGACATCAGAATACACGCAGTAAAATAACCTGCGCTAAGATATCGATTTATGAGAAAGATGCTCAAAACTACTAAATGTAACGCTGCAACATTCAGAAATATTTCAGACCTGATTTCTGCCTACTTGTTTTTGTTGAGGAAAATTAGCATGTGGACACGGTCGGGTGTCAGATGGAGCGCAGCCTGGTCACAGCGTCTCAACCTCTACTGATAACTGAATGTAGTAGGAGATGACACATCGTTTGTATTTCAGGTCTTTATCTGATGATAGATCGATTCAATTCCACTTGTTCGAGTAAATTCTTAACGACCAATTAATTGATCTTCGCTTACTCATTATCATCCTTGGTTTGGATGTTTCAGTGCTCTCACCTGCAGAACAAGGCCACAGGTGAAAAGTTTGACCTTCATCTGAAGTGAGAGGTAGCAGAGGAGATCTGAGGTTTACAGTGTGCACAGTTATTGTACCAAGTCTCACCTCTGCTCCCCCTCCTGTCTCACCTCTGCTCCCCCACCTGCCTCACCTCTGCTCCCCCTCCTGCCTCACCTCTGCTCCCCCACCTGCCTCACCTCTGCTCCCCCTCCTGCCTCACCTCTGCTCCCCCACCTGCCTCACCTCTGCTCCCTCTCCTGCCTCACCTCTGCTCCCCCACCTGCCTCACCTCTGCTCCCTCACCTCTGCTCCCCCTCCTGCCCTCTCCTGCCTCACCTCTGCTCCCCCTCCTGCCTCACCTCTGCTCCCTCTCCTGCCTCACCTCTGCTCCCCCTCCTGCCTCACCTCTGCTCTCTCCTGCCTCACCTCTGCTCTCTCTCCTGCCCCACCTCTGCTCTCTCTCCTGCCTCACCTCTGCTCCCCCTCCTGCCCTCTCCTGCCTCACCTCTGCTCCCTCTCCTGCCTCACCTCTGCTCCCCCTCCTGCCTCACCTCTGCTCTCTCCTGCCTCACCTCTGCTCTCTCCTGCCTCACCTCTGCTCTCTCCTGCCTCACCTCTGCCCTCTCCTGCCTCACCTCTGCTCCCTCTCCTGCCTCACCTCTGCTCCCCCTCCTGCCTCACCTCTGCTCCCCCTCCTGCCTCACCTCTGCTCTCTCCTGCCTCACCTCTGCTCTCTCTCCTGCCTCACCTCTGCTCCCCCTCCTGCCTCACCTCTGCTCTCTCTCCTGCCTCACCTCTGCTCTCTCTCCTGCCTCACCACTTTTTCTTGAGAGGCCGTCATGTTGTGTTTGTGGTATTTTAATATGCGGTGAGTTTTTGTGGCTGCCATCTTGATCAGGAGAGATTTTTTTTATCTCAGTGGGACTTCCTGGTAAAATAAAGGAAATAATCATTTTTCTTTTTGTGATTTGGGAGAATCACTTGAACACATGACGAACATCCACACGCTCAGGTTTTCCTCTGTTCTTCGATGCTGTTTACCTGTAGCCTCGTACCTGTGTGACACACACACAGTTACGCTCTTTCCAGCCTGGTGAACACATGCTTTAAATATCAGTGGATGGGCTGTGGTCTGTTGTGAATGTGTTCTGTTGTGCAAAATATGAAAAATATTTTAAATTCCTGATTTATAGCACAGCACACACACAGAAATGTGTGTAATGTGGACTGGTTGCAGTGTGTATGTGAACTCCAGCACATCAAATACACTGTTGATATTGGGGGCGGTGTCGTTCTGCCTTTGAACGGCTCAGAAATTCTTACATCTGGACCTAAGTCAAAGCATCTGATCCCTGAAACTCGACTAAACAAACCCTGACACTCGTCTTTATGTAACGACTCAAAAACCAGCACACATGGATGTTTTTGTAATTGACCCCACCACACCACATGTGCCTGATAATATCCACAGATATCAGCAGAAAGGTGGAGACTCCGATAACAACATGTTATCATGGTTTTATGGTCGTGGAGAAACACAGAGAGTAATTGCTTTGGCCTGAACTGAGAATAAGAAAATAATAAACAAACACAGTTGTTCCAGAAATATGAATTTGAATGTCACACCACAGAAACACAGCAAATAAGCTGTTTTGTTATAGTTCCCTGTAGTGAAATCTGTGGTGGGGGCCGGTATGAATAATCCCTGACTGAGCAGTCCTGCTGCTCTTATGGACTCATGAGCAAGGCCAGGTTTAATGTGAGATTTAATGGTTTAATATGAGGTTAAAATGAGGTTTAATATAAGGTTAAAACAAGGTTTAAATGAGGTTAAATATAAGGTTTAATGTGAGGTTTAATATGAGGTTAAAATGAAGTTTAAATGAAGTTTAATGAAAGGTTGAATATAAGGTTGAATATGAGGTTTAATGAAGTTTAATATGAGGTTTAGATAAGGTTTAAATGAGGTTTTAAGGGAGTTTAAATAAGGTTTAAATGAGGTTTTAAGGGGGTTTAAATAAGGTTTAAATTAGGTTGTAAGGAGGTTTAATATAAGGTTTAAATGAGGTTTTAAGGGAGTTTAAATAAGGTTTAAATGAGGTTTTAAGGGAGTTTAAATAAGGTTTAAATGAGGTTTTAATGGGACTTAAATAAGGTTTAAATGAGGTTTTAAGGAGGTTTAATATAAGGTTTAAATTAAGTTTTTAAGGAGGTATAAAATAAGGTTTAAATGGGGTTTTAAGGAGGTTTAAATAAAGTTCAAATAAGGTTTTAAGGAGGTTTGATATAAGGTTTAAATGATGTTTTAAGGAGGTTTAAATAAGGTTTAAATGAGGTTGTAAGGAGGTTTAATATAAGGTTTAAATGAGGTTTTAAGGGAGTTTAAATAAGGTTTAAATGAGGTTTTAAGGGAGTTTAAATAAGGTTTAAATGAGGTTTTAATGGGACTTAAATAAGGTTTAAATGAGGTTTTAAGGAGGTTTAATATAAGGTTTAAATTAAGTTTTTAAGGAGGTATAAAATAAGGTTTAAATGGGGTTTTAAGGAGGTTTAAATAAAGTTCAAATAAGGTTTTAAGGAGGTTTGATATAAGGTTTAAATGATGTTTTAAGGAGGTTTAAATAATGTTTTAAGGAGGTTTAAATAAGGTTTTAAGGAGGTTTAAATAAGGTTTAAATTAAGTTTTTAAGGAGGTATAAAATAAGGTTTAAATGGGGTTTTAAGGAGGTTTAAATAAAGTTCAAATAAGGTTTTAAGGAGGTTTGATATAAGGTTTAAATGATGTTTTAAGGAGGTTTAAATAATGTTTTAAGGAGGTTTAAATAAGGTTTTAAGGAGGTTTAAATAAGGTTTAAATGAGGTTTTAAGGAGGTATAAAATAAAGTCTAAAGGAGGTTTTAAGGGGGTTTAAATTAGGTTTAAATGAGGTTTTAAGGGGGTTTAAATAAGGTTTAAATGAGGTTTTAAGGGGGTTTAAATAAGGTTTAAATGAGGTTTTAATGGGACTTAAATAAGGTTTAAATGAGGTTTTAAGGAGGTTTAAATAAGGTTTAAATGAGGTTTTAAGGGGGTTTAAATAAGGTTTAAATGAGGTTGTAAGGAGGTTTAATATAAGGTTTAAATGAGGTTTTAAGGGAGTTTAAATAAGGTTTAAATGAGGTTTTAAGGAGGTTTAATATAAGGTTTAAATGAGGTGATCTCCTGGTTTGGACAGTGAAAAGCACAAGTGTCCTGTCTCCTGGACGTTTCATGGACAGACACTCCCTCAGTCTTCACTTCTCTTTCTACAGTGAGAAATGGACTTGACATCTAAATCCTAACAGAGCAGACTGCCTGCTTTTGATTCCAGGTCTTTCCAGGAAAAGCAGCCTGCAGCAGTCTGGAAAACAAGCGCACCCTCCCTCACTGAGATTATGTGTTGAGAACAAATATAATGTGAGGGATATGTTTCTCTGCCATGGGGAGTTTGAGGTAATACTGAGAACTGGACACGGTAGATTCACGTGTCACAGTGGACACAGTGGAGATGCAGCATCTGATCGAACCCTCTCTGCCAGCAGGATAAAATCTGCCCCTCCTTCATCAACACCACTGTGGTGCCGTTGAGCAAGGCCTTTAACACCAGCCGCTGCAACAGAGCATCAATAAATAAATGTTGTGTCGTAATATTTGTGTCTTACTGCAGTCGATTGTGGTGACTTCAAGGGCTTAGTGCAGTTCAATCTACT
>NC_079365.1:31545000-31677500 GCF_021018895.1 Seriola aureovittata | reverse complement strand
GTGTCAGTTAGATGTAGGACAGTTAGCTTGGTGTCAGTTAGCTCGGTGTCAGTTAGATGTAGGACAATTAGCTTGGTGTCAGTTAGCTCGGTGTCAGTTAGATGTAGGACAGTTAGCTTGGTGTCAGTTAGATGTAGGACAGTTAGCTTGGTGTCAGTTAGATGTAGGACAGTTAGCTTGGTGTCAGTTAGCTGTAGGACAGTTAGCTTGGTGTCAGTTAGCTCGGTGTCAGTTAGATGTAGGACAGTTAACTTGGTGTCAGTTAGCTCGGTGTCAGTTAGATGTAGGACAGTTAACTTGGTGTCAGTTAGCTTGGTGTCAGATGTAGGACAGTTAGCTCGGTGTCAGTTAGCTCGGTGTCAGTTAGCTCGGTGTCAGTTAGATGAAGGACAGTTAGCTTGGTGTCAGTTAGCTCGGTGTCAGTTAAATGAAGGACAGTTAGCTCGGTGTCAGTTAGCTTGGTGTCAGATGTAGGACAGTTAGCTTGGTGTCAGTTAGCTCGGTGTCAGTTAGATGTAGGACAGTTAGCTCGGTGTCAGTTAGCTCGGTGTCAGTTAGCTCGGTGTCAGATGTAGGACAGTTAACTTGGTGTCAGTTAGCTCGGTGTCAGTTAGATGTAGGACAGTTAGCTCGGTGTCAGTTAGCTCGGTGTCAGTTAGCTCGGTGTCAGTTAGCTTGGTGTCAGATGTAGGACAGTTAACTTGGTGTCAGTTAGCTCGGTGTCAGTTAGATGTAGGACAGTTAGCTCGGTGTCAGTTAGCTCGGTGTCAGTTAGCTCGGTGTCAGTTAGATGTAGGACAGTTAACTTGGTGTCAGTTAGCTCGGTGTCAGTTAGATGTAGGACAGTTAGCTCGGTGTCAGTTAGCTCGGTGTCAGTTAGCTCGGTGTCAGTTAGATGTAGGACAGTTAGCTTGGTGTCAGTTAGCTCGGTGTCAGTTAGCT
The DNA here is from genome assembly GCF_021018895.1 of Seriola aureovittata. Classification (NCBI taxonomy): domain Eukaryota; kingdom Metazoa; phylum Chordata; class Actinopteri; order Carangiformes; family Carangidae; genus Seriola; species Seriola aureovittata. The sequence continues at coordinate 31,676,558 of NC_079365.1, read as the reverse complement.
CGGTGTCAGTTAGCTCGGTGTCAGTTAAATGAAGGACAGTTAGCTCGGTGTCAGTTAGCTCGGTGTCAGTTAGCTCGGTGTCAGTTAGATGTAGGACAGTTAGCTCGGTGTCAGTTAGCTCGGTGTCAGTTAGATGTAGGACAGTTAGCTCGGTGTCAGTTAGCTCGGTGTCAGTTAGCTCGGTGTCAGTTAGATGTAGGACAGTTAGCTTGGTGTTAGTTAGCTGTAGGAAGGTGTGGTGAACTGAAATGAGATGGCCTGGTCTTCAGAGGATTTTCACTTTCTATCACCAGCTTTTCCCGCCCTTACTGTTGCATTGCAAAGTGCGACTTCTGTTACTTAGCAACCATTACAACACATAACTTTTAGACTTCATAAATCTTTTAGTTTCACAGTTGTACCGTTAGCTGTTGAACTGAAACACAATGCTGAAATTTAACAGTGTGATCCTCTCTGTCACTGTTGTTTACTGACTGATTATTTCCATCACTGGCACAATGAATCTTGGGATATGTTGTCCAGGAAAAGAAGGAAACATTTGAAGGAGCCTTTGAAATGGGACAGTCCGGTCGTGACACGTTGACGTTATCGTTAGCAGCCTCTGAAGGATGAGACCCTGAGCTGAGACACAGCTGTAAAGTTTGCATGAAGAAAGAAGAACGGAGCGCTGAGCGTTGGTCAGAGACAAACTGAAGTGTGTTCTCCAGAAACAAAGTCAGACATCTCGAGAGCTTCTCTGTCCTGTCAGAACGTCACACTTCCTCCTCCTCCGCTGCTCAGCGTCACTCTGCAGGAGACGAGCGTCTGACGCTGTATCTGATTTGTGATCGTGGTTGATGAGTTTATGTGCGCTTCTGTATTCCTGTTGTTAATGATGTGGTCTCTGTTTCAGGTGGAGTGGACTGTGGAGGACGAGACAGACAGACAGACAGACAGACAGACAGAGAGAGAGGGAGAGAGCGAGCCTTGGATTGACAGAGAACTGGATAACAGCACAGGAAGGCCATCAAACAGCAGGGAGCCAGACTCCCGCTCACAACTGTAAAAACACACAGCAGAGAGACAGACCCGACACTTTGTCAGAGCCACAGGAAGATACTAAAACAGCAGGGTACTGCCAGAACACATCATAAACTGATGAGTTACACACACACACACACACACACACACACACACACACACACACAAACACACAAAGCAAAGGAAATAGACATGATTCTGTGTCAGAGCCACAGGGAAACAGTAAAACAGCAGGCTGCTGTCAATGCATCTTAAACCAACAGATTTTACAAACACTGACACACACACACACAGACACACACACAGACACACACACACACGCACACACGCACACACCCATGTGTGGGGAAGCTGGAGCTGTGGAACAGGCCGAGCAGTTCGACGACTAAAAACTCTGTTAGTGCAAATTCCTCTGAGATGAAAATGAAAGACGAAACCACAGATGACCACAGAGCTGAGGGGGCGGAGCCACAAGACCACTGTCACTGCTGCTTACAAACCTGGTACACAGTTTGAATTCAGTCACATTCATAACAAGGTCATTTGGTTCAACTGCAGTTAGATTTTTAAAACTTTGAAATTAGTTTGACACCAGTGAGAAATGAACATATCTGATTGATCAGTATTGATCAGTTAATGTTGTATAGATCAGAGTAAATGAAGGCCAGGTTGCATTAACAAGGAAACGTACTGAATGTTTCTCTGAAGCCACGCCCACACTGATAAGTTTTGAATTTAAAACCAAAACAATCTCGGTCCACACAAACACACCTGAAAACACCTGAGCATTCGCCTGCACTGAGCGTGTGCGAGTCGGTGTAAACAGGAAGTAGCTTGTCTCCTCTGCAGTAAAGCCTCTGAAGGAGGAACAGCAGAGACAGTTGTAGCATTAAAACAGAGAATGTAAGTGAACAGCAGCTGCTGCAAAGACAACAAGGTCAGTAACACTGTCATTCATTATCATGTTGTATTCACCACTGGTAGTCCAGGCTGATGACAGCCAATCAGGAGAGACCCTGGCTGTGACCTCATCGTTTACACTCTCTGTCCAGACTACAACACGACCCAAGAGTTTTCAAAATAAAACACAACTCCAGAGTTTTCAAAATAAAACACAACTCCAGAGTTTTCAGAATAAAACGTGTCCAGCAGAGTTTCTGAAAGTCTCGGTTTGAGCGTCTGAAGACTCTGGAGTTGTGTGGACAGAGGAGGAAGTGTAGAAGAAGAGATGAGTTTTAAAACTAAAACGCCATGTGGGCGGAGCCTGAGACTCCTTCAGACGACCTCTAACAGCTGCTGTGTCCCTCCACGCTGCATGAATTAAACCAGATTTGGTTAAAGAAAACAGCGGCAGCTCCACATCCCGAGCACTGACTCAACAAGATACAGAAGGTGTCACCACATCATCAGTATTGATGAGGGCTGATATCTGAAACCTGTAGAAATTATATAGATATTTAAGACTGTAGATTTGATTCATGAACTTTGAATCACTCTGAGATTGAGCAACTCCAACACAGAGTTTCAATCACTGATGCCAAACTAGAGGAACTCGGCATGGGGTCAGGAGAAGCTGAGTAAAGGTGAAATATAAAAACAGGTTTTATTATTAATCACCAGCACGTGTTCACAGGTTTATTATCCTGAAGCTGCGAGCTGCTCCTTCATATTCTGAAATTCACAAATAACACATGGGGCTTTTATTACAGGTGAGAAGGTTCGAAGCAACAATTAAAAAAGTAAAAAATGACAAAACAACCAATGTTTTATATGATGACTTCGGCTCCTCAGTGACTTCTGACCCCGTCTGAGACACTCATGAAAATACAAGCTCTTTTCTCTGACTGTTAATGTCTGTGACAGTTGAGAGGAAACGCTCCACAGCAGCTGTAAAACACTGGTGGATCAGCATGTTTCAGTCCTTCACACGTCACTTCACTGTGTTCACGCAGTTCTGAGCTTCAGGTTCAACTCTGCTGTTTGCAATGAATCTGGTCTTTTTCCCGCCGCTGCTCCTCCTCATGACTCGGAGCTGCAGGTGTGAGGTGCCTGAGGAGAAAGAACCTTTTTCTCCTGTTGATAATGTGAATCTGTAAAGACCCTCCCACCTGTGTCTCCATGTCATCCTTCCTTTCCTCTCATTCACCCACTTCTTCACTGAACAACAGGTGTAGTGCTGCTGGAGCGCACCTGAGCGACGCTCCGCCACTTCTTTTCTCCAGGTGATGAAATCAAATATTTGAAATTTATATATATTAATTTATATATTTTTTAAGCGCATGAAGATCTGATCGTCACTAAAGCGTTGGTCATGTAGAGAGCCAATTAAAACTAGAATCACCACCTCCACCAACCAAGTATCAGGAAATCCCTCCTCCTGCCTCCTCCCTCCCTCCTGCCTCCTCCCCCCTCCCTCCTCCTGCCTCCTCTCTCCTTCCTACTTCCTCCCTGCTTCCTCCTTCCTGCCTCCTCCCTCCTTCCTGCCTCCTCCCTCCTTCCTGCCTCCTCCCCCCTCCCTCCTTCCTGCCTCCTCCCTCCTCCCTCCTTCCTGCCTCCTCCCTCCTCCCTGCTTCCTGCCTCCTCTCTCCTCCCTGCTTCCTGCCTCCTCTCTCCTTCCTGCCTCCTCCCCCCTTCCTCCTTCCTGCCTCCTCCCCCCTCCCTCCTTCCTGCCTCCTCCCCCCTCCCTCCTTCCTGCCTCCTCCCTGCTTCCTCCTTCCTGCCTCCTCCCTCCCTCCTGCCTCCTCCCCCCTCCCTCCTCCCTGCTTCCTGCCTCCTCTCTCCTTCCTGCCTCCCCCCTCCTCCCTCCTTCCTGCTTCCTTCCTGCCTCCTCCCTCCAGTTTCTTTATCTGTGATGCATTTACACAGAAACAAAGTCAGTCTGTTACACTGGGACAGAAAGCTAGCTTAGCCTAGCCTGTTAGCTTAGCTTCTCCTCTGGATGGATGTTTCCACTGAGGCTTCATTTGCTCGACACAAGTCAGTAACTGAAATCATTTAAACACAAACGACTTGTGTTCATTCACCTGCTGCTTAATGCTAAGCTAACTACAACCTGCTACATCACAGTGTGGTCTGATGTCACTGAGCTGGGTGTTTGTCTGATGCTGCGTCAGTCTGACATCTGATCATGTGATCTTAGTTCACTGATCTATGGAATCTTGTCACCGTAGCAACAGTGGAGAGAACGTGACCGTAGGCGCACGTGTAGGTGCTACACCTCTGTCCATCACATCTGTTCTGTCGTCTTCATTTCTCTTTCATCTCTCTCTTTTATCTCTTTTATTCCTTTTTCCATTTCATCTTTGACTCGTTATTCATCATCTTTTCTTTCTTGTCTTCCTTTTGCCATTTTCATCTTTGACCCTTTTTAATTCCTCAGCTCCTCGTTTCCTCTCCTCAGATCTTGATCAGCGTTGTTTCCTCTTCTTCCTTTTCTCAGTGACTGAATGTGAAAGTCGTTCTGTTGTGTTGATATTGAGTCACTGAGACAGAAGCAGCAGCAGCTTCACCCTGATCAGACTCTGATGATGATGATGATGATGTTCTCTCTGTTTCTCACCCTCATGAACAATCAGCATTACAGCAGGTTCATGTAAAAGTGAGCTACATGCTAACGTGCTAACAAACCACCGTCAGAGGAAAACACAGCCCCCCCCCTTCTGATTTCTACATGCTGATGTTCTAAAACAGGCTTTGCTGTTATTTTTAATGAGGTGTGCGTGCTGTACGATGAAGGTGACGATGATGATGACTCCTCTGTCTGCACCTTTACAACATGTAAATAAAGAACAGAGTTGGAACTTGTCTGAGGACGTTTGTGATCAGAATGAAAACATGAAAACCTTTGTCTCGTTTCATCTTTTTATCTCCATAAACAACGAGAGAACAAAAGAGCTTTGTCCACGTCTGTTTTATTTTATCTTTGTGAAACACTTTGTAATCTCTGATTCAAGAGCTTCATAAATAAACTTTATTATTATTATATTAGAAATATGAGGAACCTGAGGGAGAGGAAGGTGAAGACAGTGAGGTCAGCAGAGAGAGCAGGAAGTGAAGACAGGTGACGTTTCTCTGGATTCATGTTACATCTCAGTAGAAGACGTCACTGTGTCCCAGTTCAGGGGACGTTAATCAGAGGACGCCGTCTGCTCTACGGAGGAGTTTCTCTGGGCGCCAGCAGCTATTTTGGGATGTGTTGGAAGGATCCACCTGTTGGAGCCTTCGTGGTCCAGGAGCCTTTGAAATGACTCGGCTGTGTTCAGCCTCCGAAGGACGGAGCTCTGATCTCCAAGCATCACTTTGTGAAGACGATCTTGTTCCGGTTCTAAAAGCTGAACATGAAACGATCTGTGATGCAGAAACTGGATCAGAACCATTAACAGCAGATATCGTTTCTACAGCAGCTGGATCGAACTGAATGATCCACAGATGAAGCCTGTGATCTGAACACTGATGGAGACCATGTCCTCTGAAACACTCCTCCATCATTCTCTAGCTGCAGAACGACTGTCTCTGTCTCACCTCTGAATTACCTCCTCGCTTTGATAACACACGGCTCCAAACCAACTTGACCCTCTGACCTCCTGCACCTGTGAACACTTCAGCTCTTCAACTACTAAATGTTTGTAAGTGTGTCCCCCCCCCTCAGAGCCACTGAGTGATCACAAGCCGTCTGTGATCTTTAATCAAAACGCTGGCTTCAGACGGCTCCTGGAATCAGAGGCAGGAACCTCCACACCTGTTCACATTTAACGTCTGATCCTCTGTGATTTTATCTGCGACTTTTCTTTCAGAGAGAAACATGAGCTGAACCGACGAAAGCTCAGGAGTTAGTGGCTGATCTGTTTTCACTGCTGCCGTCTCAGTCTTTATTAAACCACAATGTTTAACAAGATGTGAGTTAGTGAATCATTAAATCCACTTTCACCAACAAAGGTTTGGAGAGGAAACAGTAGTTCGTGAAGCTGCAGTCACTTTCTTACATTTAAAGTGTTGAAGCACAGAGAGAAACAGACCTCACATCAGCTGTCACTTCAATCAAGTTCATTTCATGTTCAGTTACTAAAGATAAATAAAAGAAGAGAATCAGAATGTGGTTTGTTGCCAAGAAGGTTTTCAACTTAAAGAATGTGCCGTGGCGTTCATGGGGTCACTGGAGGAACCAGACCAGGTGATCCAGCTTCTCCCTGACGAGCATCGACTCCACCCTCAGGTGAGAGGAGAGGCAGCTCTGCACCAACATTTACAGCATCAAATATTCACACATCATCTCAGGCAAAGCATGAATATATCTCATTTATTTTAGATTATATATGTATGTGAAGTAAAAGACCCCCCTTCTGATTTCTACATGCTGATGTTCTAAAACAGGCTTTGCTGTTATTTTTAATGAGGTGTGCGTGCTGTACGATGAAGGTGACGATGATGATGACTCCTCTGTCTGCACCTTTACAACATGTAAATAAAGAACAGAGTTGGAACTTGTCTGAGGACGTTTGTGATCAGAATGAAAACATGAAAACCTTTGTCTCGTTTCATCTTTTTATCTCCATAAACAACGAGAGAACAAAAGAGCTTTGTCCACGTCTGTTTTATTTTATCTTTGTGAAACACTTTGTAATCTCTGATTCAAGAGCTTCATAAATAAACTTTATTATTATTATATTAGAAATATGAGGAACCTGAGGGAGAGGAAGGTGAAGACAGTGAGGTCAGCAGAGAGAGCAGGAAGTGAAGACAGGTGACGTTTCTCTGGATTCATGTTACATCTCAGTAGAAGACGTCACTGTGTCCCAGTTCAGGGGACGTTAATCAGAGGACGCCGTCTGCTCTACGGAGGAGTTTCTCTGGGCGCCAGCAGCTATTTTGGGATGTGTTGGAAGGATCCACCTGTTGGAGCCTTCGTGGTCCAGGAGCCTTTGAAATGACTCGGCTGTGTTCAGCCTCCGAAGGACGGAGCTCTGATCTCCAAGCATCACTTTGTGAAGACGATCTTGTTCCGGTTCTAAAAGCTGAACATGAAACGATCTGTGATGCAGAAACTGGATCAGAACCATTAACAGCAGATATCGTTTCTACAGCAGCTGGATCGAACTGAATGATCCACAGATGAAGCCTGTGATCTGAACACTGATGGAGACCATGTCCTCTGAAACACTCCTCCATCATTCTCTAGCTGCAGAACGACTGTCTCTGTCTCACCTCTGAATTACCTCCTCGCTTTGATAACACACGGCTCCAAACCAACTTGACCCTCTGACCTCCTGCACCTGTGAACACTTCAGCTCTTCAACTACTAAATGTTTGTAAGTGTGTCCCCCCCCCTCAGAGCCACTGAGTGATCACAAGCCGTCTGTGATCTTTAATCAAAACGCTGGCTTCAGACGGCTCCTGGAATCAGAGGCAGGAACCTCCACACCTGTTCACATTTAACGTCTGATCCTCTGTGATTTTATCTGCGACTTTTCTTTCAGAGAGAAACATGAGCTGAACCGACGAAAGCTCAGGAGTTAGTGGCTGATCTGTTTTCACTGCTGCCGTCTCAGTCTTTATTAAACCACAATGTTTAACAAGATGTGAGTTAGTGAATCATTAAATCCACTTTCACCAACAAAGGTTTGGAGAGGAAACAGTAGTTCGTGAAGCTGCAGTCACTTTCTTACATTTAAAGTGTTGAAGCACAGAGAGAAACAGACCTCACATCAGCTGTCACTTCAATCAAGTTCATTTCATGTTCAGTTACTAAAGATAAATAAAAGAAGAGAATCAGAATGTGGTTTGTTGCCAAGAAGGTTTTCAACTTAAAGAATGTGCCGTGGCGTTCATGGGGTCACTGGAGGAACCAGACCAGGTGATCCAGCTTCTCCCTGACGAGCATCGACTCCACCCTCAGGTGAGAGGAGAGGCAGCTCTGCACCAACATTTACAGCATCAAATATTCACACATCATCTCAGGCAAAGCATGAATATATCTCATTTATTTTAGATTATATATGTATGTGAAGTAAAAGACTTTTCCCCGTCAGGAACTGAAGCTGCATCTGAAGACCGTCTCATGTCCAAGGCTTCTTCAAACATGTCCTCCTTCCCCTGGACAACGGAGGGTCCTTCAAAGTCCCACCTGTTTCGTTGTTCACCAGCAGTGAAAGCAAACCGCACTGAGCCTGAGGATCACGCTTCTAATGTGAAGGTGACACTAGTTTCCCGTTACCTCGGTTTATCCCGGGTCTGATGAAATAATCACCATTTGTGTAGATTTTGTCATTAATTCTTTGTGAAGTCTTAAGTAATGGATAAAAACAGTTTTCTTAGGTCACCGTGACCTTTGACCTTTAGCCACCAAAATCTAATCAGTTCATCTTTGAGTCCAGGTGAATGTTTGAGTGAAGTGTGAAGAAGTTCCCTCAAGGTGTTACTGAGATATCGTGTCCATGAGAATGAGACGAACTCAGCTGTCGACGTTGTTGTTAAGGTTGCTAGGTGACAGGATCCGCACTTTGTGCCACAGCGATAAGGGCAGGAACAGCTGGCGACGCAAAGAGACACTCCTCTGTGACTCCTCCACAAATCCCCCAACGTCCGATTCAGACTCTGAAGGACGCGGCGCCTGAACTGGGCGACAGCTCGTACAATGAGCATCTCTGTGTCCTTCTCTAAACTCCATCCAAGCCTCTGGTGAACGTGACGCCGCTGTGATCCCGGTGTTGTTCAGCCACAGTGATTCTTTTGAACTGGAGAACATCTGTTCGCCGCTCTGCCTCTAACTGTTTGCACCTGCTGCAGCGAGTGTGTGACTCACTTCACCTTCGCCAACAGCTCACGTCAGAAAACCTCAAATATGACACAGATATCCAAGTCACAGTCTGACTACTGCGAGCTGTGCTGTCACCGTCACTTCAGGACGTGTTGGGACAGACTCATGCAGCTCGGTGTGGGGATCAAACGGGACAAATCTGATCTCATCGGGTCTGAAACATGAGAGGACATCTGGAAAAAATGTACTTGAGGTGCAACAAATAGCTCCAGGTGTCTCTGTGTCTCTACATGCCGGTCCAGCAGGGACAGGCTGTCCTGCAGCTTCAGTCAATCTGACAGGTACAGTTTGGAAATCAAACTGGTCGACAGAAATTAAAGAATTAAGAGAGGCTCAGAGCCTCCTCTCTTCTGATTGGCTCACCGACCTGTTGTTACTAGAGCTGCAGAGAGAAGCCTGAGAGAGGAGATGTGAAACTACACTGAGAAGGTTTTTATATCTTCTGGTGGATCAACACTTCAAATAAAACACAGAAGAAGAAGAAGAAAACATGGAGCTTTAAAGATGCTCTGATCAGAGGAGCATAGGCTAACAGGCTAAATCATAATAAAGAATTAAGTTTAAAGCTTATTTGACTTCTATCAAGTGAAATGAAGGATCTGAACCTCGACCTCGACACCTGTTGACGTTTAGCAGCTGATCCTCTGAGTTTTGGTCTTCTGACCTTCTTCTCTCTGAGGTTTGTTTTATCTTTCATCTGCATGTAATCTTTCAAAATGTACTTGAAAATGGCAAACACATGGTTTTCATACCTTGAACACATCTTGGGCTTTGAGTCTGTCTTTATCTGTGCCTGAGCTCTCTGTCGAACCAACACTGAGCTTCAGAGTGAGAGCGACGCTTTGTAAACACATTTCTGTCAGGTCTGTCAACAGACGAGTGGAAACAGTTAACCAGCTGATGAGAGAAAGGTGACATCGCTGAGCTCAGATCAGTTTGAGTGAGCCGCTTATTTTCTCACTTATGGAGCTGCAGTATGTAGACACACATCTCTGGAGTTAAAGGATGTTCCTGGTTCTTCTCAGGGTCTGAAACAGGCTCCGTCCTGGACAGAGACCACACACACAGAAAACTCAGTTTGTTTTTTATTATTATAAAGTGAATGAAGAGCAGATCCAATCAGACCCAGAGGGTCAAACTCAGGGGACGTGAAACAGCAGCAGCTGACCCCCCCCCCCCCCCCCCGATAAACATCAGGGTTACAAATGAGGAGGTGTTTACAAAAAAGAAACTCCACCAAAGACGCTTGGGAGTAACCATGGTTACGAAAAGTTCGGACAGTTCCTGTTTCGGCCTGAGAGAGTTCACGGTTCGTCCCGAAGCTCGCTGCTGTGTTTATTATAGTGAGCTGTACCTGGAGAGTTACACTGCGAGAGGGAGGGGGAGGGGCCCAGGTGAGCCAGGTGAGCCAGGTTCTCCCTAATGACCCTGAAGGTTCCTGCAGGAAGAGGCTCAGCAGGCGTTGTGTCCTGGTTCATTACTCACATTACAGCTGTTTCACAGTGAAAAATCTTTTTCAGTTTTCAGACTAAAATCCTTTATTTTTGATAGTTTTTTGATAGTTTCCCACAATGCACAGAGGAAATGAAGGAGCTGCTCACAGCTGGAGGTGATTAAAACAAAGTGAGGATGGAGGTGAGGCGCCTTCTGTCAACACCCGGAAAACAGTCATTGTTTGAATAAGTTAAAGGTTTTACGTCGACCTGAGGAGGTCTGAAATCAGAGATTTAGAAAATACTAAGAGAAAAATAAAGTCAAGCTCCGCCCCCACCCCGCTAAAGAAATGAATAACTTCAACCTGAGACTGAAACGCACTTAATGCAAAGTTGAATTGAGCTGCACATCACATGTTTAGAGTCGTTACTTCTGGGAAACTTCGTTAAAAGTCCAGATGGACGAGGAGCCTCTCATGAAACCAACTTTTATTATGGTTCAAAATAATGAGCTGAAATGAGACGAGGCGCTGGCCAACTGTCCCTCTGCCCCTCCAAACTCTTGAACCGGACCGTCACCCCTCAACCTCCGCTCAGACTCTGCTTGTTTTTGGAAAACAGTCTGAGGATTAGACCTCGGCGTTGACTCTACCTCTCACGAGGACGTCTTCCTAGAAAAACAGGCTGCGTTTATTGCTGCTTTGGGGCAGCAGATGTGCACATTTGACGGCTGTTGCGTCATTGACTGACGTGTTGGGGATTCAGATGAGTGAAGACAATTTAACGTTAACTTATGGGTGGTAATAAACAGGTCAGAGCTGTTTGAAAGTGAAGTTACCCTGACATTTCCTTAATCCCCTCCCTCGTGGTGCTGGAGGAAACAACTGTTTCGCCATCAGTCTTGCAAAACCACAACTGGATGACACTGAGAGACAGGAGAGCACGGGAGCCTGGATGGATTTAAGGCTTACAGTATTTAAGCTCTGCAGCGAGTGTGAGTGTCAGAAGTGTCGACACCAGGGAATAAGACGCTGCTGCATCAGGGCGACCCACGATGACGTGTCTCGCCACCATGATGCGGGCGACACAGCGAAGGCGCACATGCTTCAGTCTTTTCTGACAAAGCTGCACAACAGCGACGCGTAGCTCATCATCTGGGACGGTCGCCATAGCGAAGATGCTCTTGGTCAGAGGTGACCAACCAGTTACTCTTCATCCTTTGAGTCTTTTCTCTTATAAAACCAAGAAATACAGTTTGTAAATATTTCCCATGAATCTCACTTGTGTCTGTTGTCAGAATACATTTTCTCATTACTTTCAAATCTCCTTCAAATGTTTCCTTCGTTTCCCAGGAAACGAAGGAAACAAACGAAGTCAAGGTTGCTAGGCCACAGTAAGGGCGGGAACAGCTGGTGACGCTCAGAGAAAATCCTCTGTCGACTGTCTTGTGTCAGTTCGAAGACTGTAAATGCTTATTACTGTTACCATGACAACAGAAGTCTTCTAGAGGACAGCTCTCTACAGTGACACTGACACTTATTGATCTGAAGGTGAAGTTATTGATCTGAGGGTGAACTTATTGATCTGAAGGTGAACTTATTGATCTGGATCAAACGCACACGGAGCCTGAGGCTCATTCAACAGTAATGAGCCGTCGTTCTAAAACAGGCTGTTGTGGTGGTTTGACATTGATCCTCCGGTTGTTTCAGGAACTCAGCTGATGTGAATTTTATTTAGTTAGTTAGCTAGTTTACTTTACTTCAGATGGTTTTAAGCTGCTCAGTGACCGAGACGCTCTGACCACGAGGCAGAGCAGCGTTATCACTCCACTGTCACTGTCACTCTGCTGCTCATGAGAGTGTGTGAGGCGCTGGCTTCAAATGTTCATCCAGTAGTTTTAAATGACAGAGTGAACTCTGTTGGACTGTTGTGCTTCTGTTAGACCTCTCTTCCAGTCTCACCTGTGCTTCAGTTGTGTCCTCCAGAGACACAGATCTCACCTGTGCTCGATTCTTGGCCCTCTGTTTGCAGCTACATGCTGCTGCTGATCAGGTTTCCATAACACCAATATTTTCATATGTGAATGTATTGATCCATAAATCCATCAGACCTCCCCTCAGTCTCCTCTCTCACTGGATGTCCATTAACTTTAATGCTGAATAGTGACAGAGCTGCAGAGGAACTCTGTCCCTGCATGTCCCGTCTGTCTCTATCCAATAACGGCTCATTGCTATAACGAAGCTTTTAATTAGTTTTGTTTTATGCTTTTAATCATTTATTTATCCTTAACATTTTCCCGTCTCTTAGTTTCAATCCAATCAAATCGAAACAATTTGTAATGTGTGATTGCTCTGTTTTATGACTGTGGAACCTTTAGAAAAGTGCTGTATAAATAAAGTTGATTAAATCATGAAGAGTTCCACAGGCTGGAGGAGTCGTGTATTCAGAGAAGCTTTGTTTTCCCCAGACTTTGTTGCCACCTTTAAATGAAATGTGGTCCAGACACTGAAGAAAAGAAAACACCCATGTCACATAGTACAGAGATTTTATTCTTACAAGGCTTCTTAAAATATTTGATACCCATTAAAGTGTGATACTGCACATTTATGTATTTCTGTGTAAAAAATATAAAGCAATATATAAAATTATTTAAGCAAATAGATTCTGTTTCTGCATGCTAAAGCTCAAAGTACAATACATTTTATAAACATTTTATTTGTGAGTTTCATAGCAGTGCTACAAGCATTAGACCCTGTCAGAGGTTAGAGGGTTCACTGTGCTGCAGTCCTCTGTGATAAAGTGCTTTCATGCAGTGAAGTTTAGGCAAAGTTGCAGATGAAGGACCAAACCCAGGAAGCGAGAGGCCGCGCTCCCCGAGGTTAGCTTTAGCGTGAAGTGTGGTTCTGTTCGGACGCTCAGCAGCGAGGGTTCCCCATCCGACAGTAACACACAGTCCTGAAGAGCCGACACTGGCAGAAAGCACAGAAATCACAGCACACATTGCCTGGAGATTTACAGCTTCCCCACAAGGGAATGCAGTTAGCAGGAGGAGGGGGGCGCTGCACACCGAACTTGTTCTGAGAGAGAGAGAAAAGAAAGACAGAACACCAGATCAGACTGTTGCTCTCATCAGAAGAGCCAGAGACAGTTCAACACTGAGAGAACAGGAAACACAGTGTGTCTGAGCATGAGAAGATCTCAGCTCAAAGGTCGCCTTACTAGCCTCTTCTAAGCTTTCTGGCTCAACCTCACCTTCTTCCAAGGAGCATGGAGGAAGGAAAGTCTAAAGAGCTCTAAACTCCAGCAGCACTTGAAGTAAACAGAAGTTTATTAGAGCGACATGTTTCTGTTTGTGTGTGTTACCTCGCAGGAAACATTTCAATAAACTGAAACTATGAACCAGCCAATTACACGTGAACACATATCAGTCTTCTTCAAGGGTGGGTGGGGCCTACGGTCATGTGGCTGCCGACCAATCGTTGTCTCAGGGAATGTCCAATAGAGGACATGGTTGATAGTAGAGGAGTAACAGTTCCCTGAACTCACACTTCAGTACAGACCTGGGTTTTAACTCACGGGTCTTTATGTTTTCAGTCACATGAAAAACATGACATTTCTTTACATTTTCTATGAATTTAACTTGTGAACTTGAAACCCAGGTTCAATACCTCATCCATGTATTAATAAATATTGTTGTGCTATCAAATAAATAAAATAAAGATCTGTTAAAGGGCAGCATGTAGAAAATTATTGATACAATTATTGATATTCTGTTTTCATGTTTGTTTTTCTTCATTAAGATGAATGTATCTGATCGTCTGCAGGAAGGGCAGATCTTTTTTTGCCCTTATTTTGAAAGTCACAGAGAGAGAGAGAGAGAGAGGAAAGGCAGGGAGAGAGAGAGAGAGAGGAAAGGCAGGGAGAGAGAGAGAGAGAGAGAGAGGAAAGGCAGGGAGAGAGAGAGAGAGAGAGGAAAGGCAGGGAGAGAGAGAGAGAGAGAGAGAGGAAAGGCAGGGAGAGAGAGAGAGAGAGAGAGAGGAAAGGCAGGGAGAGAGAGAGAGAGAGAGAGGAAAGGCAGGGAGAGAGAGAGAGAGGAAAGGCAGAGAGAGAGAGAGAGAGAGAGGAAGGCAGGGAGAGAGAGAGAGAGAGAGGAAAGGAGGGAGAGAGAGAGAGAGAGAGAGAGAGGAAAGGCAGGGAGAGAGAGAGAGAGAGGAAAGGCAGGGAGAGAGAGAGAGAGAGGAAAGGCAGAGAGAGAGAGAGAGAGGAAAGGCAGGGAGAGAGAGAGAGAGAGAGAGAGAGAGGAAAGGCAGGGAGAGAGAGAGAGAGAGAGAGAGAGAGGAAAGGCAGGGAGGAGAGAGAGAGAGGCAGAGAGAGAGAGAGAGGAAAGGCAGGAGAGAGAGAGAGAGAGAGAAAGGCAGAGAGAGAGAGAGAGAGAGAGAGGAAAGGCAGGGAGAGAGAGAGAGAGGAAAGGCAGGGAGAGAGAGAGAGAGAGAGAGGAAAGGCAGGAGAGAGAGGAGAGAGAGGAAAGGCAGGGAGAGAGAGAGAGAGAGAGAGGAAAGGCAGAGAGAGAGAGAGAGAGAGAGAGGAAAGGCAGGGAGAGAGAGAGAGAGGAAAGGCAGGGAGAGAGAGAGAGAGAGAGGAAAGGCAGGGAGAGAGAGAGAGAGAGAGAGAGAGGAAAGGCAGGGAGAGAGAGAGAGAGAGGAAAGGCAGAGAGAGAGAGAGAGAGAGGAAAGGCAGAGAGAGAGAGAGAGAGAGGAAAGGCAGGGAGAGAGAGAGAGAGAGGAAAGGCAGGGAGAGAGAGAGGAAAGGCAGGAGAGAGAGAGAGAGAGGAAAGGCAGAGAGAGAGAGAGAGAGGAAAGGCAGGAGAGAGAGAGAGGAAAGGCAAGAGAGAGAGAGAGAGAGGAAAGGCAGAGAGAGAGAGAGAGAGAGAGGAAAGGCAGAGAGAGAGAGAGGAAAGGCAGGAGAGAGAGAGAGGAAAGGCAGGAGAGAGAGAGAGAGAGGAAAGGCAGAGAGAGAGAGAGAGAGAGGAAAGGCAGAGGAGAGAGAGAGAGAGAGGAAAGCAGGGAGAGAGAGAGAGGAAAGGCAGAGAGAGAGAGAGAGAGGAAAGGCAGGAGAGAGAGAGAGAGGAAAGGCAGGAGAGAGAGAGAGAGAGAGAGAGAGGAAAGGCAGGAGAGAGAGAGAGAGAGAGAGAGAGGAAAGGCAGGAGAGAGAGAGAGAGAGAGAGAGGAAGAGAGAGAGAGAGAGAGAGAGGAAGGCAGGAGAGAGAGAGAGAGGAAAGGCAGGAGAGAGAGAGAGAGAGGAAAGGCAGGAGAGAGAGAGAGAGAGAGGAAAGGCAGGGAGAGAGAAGAGAGAGAGAGAGAGGAAAGGCAGGAGAGAGAGAGAGAGAGAAAGGCAGAGAGAGAGAGAGAGAGAGGAAAGGCAGGAGAGAGAGAGAGAGAGAAAGGCAGAGAGAGAGAGAGAGAGGAAAGGCAGGAGAGAGAGAGGAAAGGCAGGAGAGAGAGAGGAAAGGCAGGAGAGAGAGAGAAAGGCAGGGAGAGAGAGAGAGAGAGAAAGGCAGGAGAGAGAGAGAGAGGAAAGCAGAGAGAGAGAGAGGAAGGCAGGGAGAGAGAGAGAAAGGCAGGAGAGAGAGAGAGAGAGGAAAGGCAGGAGAGAGAGAGAGAGAGAGAAAGGCAGGAGAGAGAGAGAGAGAGGAAAGGCAGGAGAGAGAGAGAAAGGCAGAGAGAGAGAGAGAGAGGAAAGGCAGGGAGAAGAGAGAGAGAGAGAGAGGAAAGGCAGAGAGAGAGAGAGAGAGAGGAAAGGCAGGAGAGAGAGAGAGAGAGAGAGGAAGGCAGAGAGAGAGAGAGAGAGAGAGGAAAGGCAGAGAGAGAGAGAGAGAGGAAAGGCAGGGAGAGAGAGAGAGAGAGAGAGGAAAGGCAGGGAGAGAGAGAGAGAGAGAGAGAGGATGACATACAGCAGGGGGCCAGAGGACGGATTCGTCCTCATCAGTGACGTGTCGCAGACTGACCATCAGAACAGGAAGCGTTTCATACGTGACGTTAATGGTTGGAGTTAGATTATATTCATTTGGATCGTACGTAAACAGAACATCCTGAACCGAGCGGCACCAACCCGTGAACCGTTACTCCTCTGGTTCTGGAGACGTGAAGTGTGTCACATCTCAGGGACGAGATCAGGACCCAACATTTAGAACGAGGAAGTAAAAGATCTGTTGATTCACTTGTACTGAGAGTTATCTCTAATATTTCTGAATAATAAAATACTGCCAGCAGATGTTGTGAATAACCCGTCACACTGTGCTCACCTTCTTCTGTTTCTTTGCTTTCTTGGTCTTCTTGGCTGATTTGGGTAACTCTGAAAGAGAAGGTTATCATCAGCCTGATGATTGAACTGAGACTTACTTTTCACAGTAAAGTGAAATCCCTGCAGGTCAAACTCACCAACAATAACCACCGGGGGGGAGCCGACCTCTAGGCTTTGAGACAGAACATTCGATACAACGACCCTATTGGTGGAAAGCCTCTCGTCGGGGATCATGTGGGCAGAGCCGTGGAGGAACTCTGTGGTGGCGAGGACGAAGCAGCCCAGCAGCAGGAAGGAGTACATCTTTCTCTGAAACAAAAGCAGCAACAACAACAAACATGTTTGTTTCTGGCAGGAACTTGACAACACAGTGACAGTGTGGTCACGCTGTAAAATCACTTCCAGTCTTCGCCTCAACATGAGGTTTGGTAACGAGTGAGAAATGTTCTGAACCCACAGGAGAAACCTCAGAAACATCAGCGTGTCATTGAGTTTCCACCCGCTGCTGTTTGATGCATATTTTGACTTTGTGCATTAGAAAACCTCAAAAGAGGCGTTTACTCTCTACATCAGCATCGTTACATTCCTCCACCATCCACTCTCATTTCATCAAACTTCTGCCCGTCAGGGAACTTCACTGGTTACAGCGTGAAGCTGGGTCCATCCCCAGACCGGCAGGGTTAAATCTGGCTGGGAAGACTGAAAGAACAGCACTGTGGGGCCCTTGAGCAAGGCCCTTAACCCCTGAACTGGAGCTGCTCAGTAACCAGCAGGTCGGACTGGTTCTACTGGGCAGGTGATCAGGGGAAGCTGCCTCTCACTGAAACTACCCAGAGTAAATAAACTGTCAGTTATTCTGGTAGAATCTGGATGCCAACATCAGGACGTTGGTTCTGGAGACAAAACAAAGTATTAGTGATTAGCGATGATGATAAAACGTTAAAGTATTTGGGTTTATTTAGCCCCGCCCCCGGTCCCCACAGGTCGACATGATTGGTTCCTTAGGTTGATGATTATTTCATCATCACGTCTGTATTATATAAAAACGTCTTATGGGCGTTAACCTTAAGTCATCAGGGTTCATCCTCTGGTGAACATGAACGTCTAGTTGTCAAGTGGTTTCAGTCAGAGCCACGAACGTGAACTTCCTGTCGGTGCTGATGAAACGTCACAGGGTCACCAGAGTCAGAGGTCGTCGTCCCCAACAGCAGCTCATCAGGATTTATTGATCTGTTTCTTTAATTTCCCCGAGTTACTGAGCGGAACATGTTGAATATAGTTTAACAACATGTGGAATATATGTTTAGTAGTTTTCAGTAGCTTGTGGAGGTACACTAATGTCATTTACACTTATTATTTTATTTATCTCATTTTTTAATTTGTATTTCTGTTGAATTGTATTTAAAGTTGAAGAACATCAACTGTTATTTACTGTGATTTTTGCCAAAATCGAGCAGCTCTACTCCTGAGTACGTCTAAAATGCCTTCATCCTTTATTTCATTTTGTCTGTAGCTTCTTGTCTCATCCATCTGAAAGTGGTTTGACTTGGTTATTTTAGATTCATGTTCTGAGTTCCAGCTCACGATGAGCAGTTCGATGTCTCTGGACGACGTCAGACAGAGTCCAGTGAAGACCTGAGTCCTGGTTCAGGACCGTGAGTGTCTCCTGCATGTCAAGCTTTTGTTGCTTGGAATTTTGGAAGCAGGTTCACAGTGACAGTCTGACTTCTGCTGCTTGTTGAATCATTCCAGTATGAGCTTCCCTCCACAGAATCTACTTAATAAATGCCAGGTGGTCTTTTGTTGAAAGGCGTAACCAGTCCCTGATCCTCTGAAAATCTGACCCAGTCCCTCTCGGTTCTGTGGAGGATAATTGTGTGTTCATGTTCACTCTGAAGCTCTTCTTCTCCTTGGCAGTTGTCTGTTGATGTTGTCGCCTCTGGCTTCGTCGGTGTCGCCGCCTGCGGGCCGAGCCGCTCAGCGCCGGCTGGTGGCGGCGCATCTTTGTGGCGTTTGCGTCAGACGTTGTAGAAATTGACACTTATCTTGATCTTGGATGCAGCTGCTGAAAATTGGCAGCTGTAAAAGTAGAAAAATAGTTTCCGGTTTGGCTCCACGCTGCTGGCAACAAGCGCCACTTTAAACACACTCATCATGTCACAGGTGTATTTTATTACAGCTGCTATATCCCATCTGATTTCACATTCAGCCGGCCACCAACCACTGCTGTTCACTGATTTGTTGTATTTTGAGAAGCACAGTGGGAGGTGGGCGGGACGGTGAGCTCACCTGGTGCCGATCGCCTGAGGACATGATGGTGAATTTAGTAAAACCAGTCGACAGTCTCTCTCTAGAGATTTTCATACCTCTATTTTTAAACTTACAAAATCCACCCAAACCCAGACCGCACGTGCTCAGATGAGGTTTTTTACTCCTCCGCGCTGGCGACAGTCAGAGCGGCAGCCATTTTGTTTTCAGGTTGCCCGTCCATACATCCCATTCTCATGGACACGATATCTCAGAAACACCCTGACAGAACTTCTTCAAATTTGGTAAAAACGTCTATCTAGACTAAAGGAAGAACTGGTTAGATTTTAGTGGCTAAAGGTCAAAGGTCAGGGTCACAGTGACTGCAGAGAACACACCAATAGTTAATATTTTCTATGCCTCTGAATAAACAGGGATGTAACCTGAAACTAGTCTGAGTGGCGGAGTGATACGACCACGAGGTGGCGATTCCAGTTTTAAGAAGAGACCAGAGTCCAGAAGAAGCTGAGAACAGTCTGACCTCCAAATAGACTTGAGGATCATTAAACCCAATCCAAGATGCACCAGCAGGAGTTTGATGCTCCAGGAGCTTCGGTGACAGAAAGGATGAGGACGCTTTATTGGAACATCAGCAGCTGAAATGAGTTTCGTCCATAAGGTGAGTTTGGATCAGTGTTAGAGGCAGGGTGAGGAACAGACAGGAAGCTGGAGTAGAGCTGCGTCTCCTCTGCAGTGAAAACATCCAGGTGAGGACGGCGTCCAACTGACAGGAAGCCGCTCAGTAGACCCAGAACATGCTGCAGGGATTATATATGTTATTAGGCTCGGGAGCGTTGGAAGACTTCGGGACGGGGACATCTGGACTGACTTGGACTGCTGCAACTGCAATCTGGCTCCACGCCAACAGCAGGAAATAGATGGATGATTAGGATGCACCAATTAAGCTATTAGAAAATCTGCTTGAATAAACTTATCAGATATCAACATGAACAGATCAGAGGCAACACACTGGACCTTGATCGTTCTCCAGGACAAACGATGGAAACCAGGAATTGGCCTTGAATGTAATTTGAACTCGGCCTGTTCTGATCCCTGAAGGAAACCGAGGTGTCAGCCAAGTCTTTCACTTTTTTCTTCTGTAATTTAAATAATTCTACACAATTACTCTCATTTCAAGTGTATTTTCTCATCAAAAGTTTATTTCAAGCTTTTTACTTATGTATGATAAATATAATTTCATCATCTGCACATGTTGTTTTCCTGCTGCAGCTGTCAGAGTTTAAACTGTCTCACTCCAGCGTCTGCAGAATAAAAAATTACAGTGAAATTAAAAGAGATGAAACTGGAGGTTTCACAGCAAGAAAGTCTGAATAAATAATGATCTGATTTAAGCTTCAATCATAATAAGAGAAGGAATCTTGGACTGTAACGATAATCTTTCCCTCACATGAGAAAATGAGGAAATGGTCCATGTTGTTTAAATTAGCTGATACAATGCAGAGATGGAGCCCGGCTCTATTATCCTCAGACATTTGTCTCACAACTTGATGACAAAAAGTCATCAACCTGCAAATAACATGAACCGTCCAGTGTTTACTCCATCATCTCTTCAGTCTCTGTCATTCTCAACTCAAACACTGTCATTTACAAAAAAACTGCAACATAATCTTCCATCAGTCCGTTCCTGTCTCAGTCCGGGACCAGATTACAGCTGCAGCAGGCCAAGTGAGTCCAGATGTCCCCGTCTGGAGCAGCGTCTTCCAGCTCGTCCAGGAGGACCCAGAGACGCTCCCAAACTAAATTACATATGAAATCCCCACAGCGGTTCTGGGTCTACGCTCGGGGTTCCACCTCAGCTGGATCGCTGCCTCCGCAGAGCGAGATGCTTTTTATTTGTCTTACAGTCTGGGGGGGGGGGGGGGGGTTGTTTTTTGAGGCCTCTTTTAAAAGAAAAGTAAAGTGAGCATTGACCTGACAGCTGAGGCACTTTATTCACTTTCACATAAAAACATCTCAGAGGATTTGAACCTACAACACGATCCATCAGTTTAACTTCTGTGTTAGCTCAGAAGCTAAACAGGCTACCACAGGAAACTCTGTCTCTACACAGTCTACAGTTACTGAATGTTGGATTTCTCTTCATTATTAATTCATGTCTGATTTATTTTTGACATAAAACGTCAGTAAAACGTTTCTGTCTCCACATGCAGCTGCTGCAGTGGTTAAAACATGCATTAATATTTTTTCATGTGTGTGTCAGATTCAGATTCAGACTAGACAGAGAAACTACGGGGGGGAGGAGTCAGTTTTAATGTTGCTGATATGATGTCACGATGACATCATCAGGTCAGATCGGAGTGAGTGGTACGCGTGACAAATAGACGAGACGCCAAATCTCTTGATCACGCAACGCAGCCGTGAGGCGAGACGCAGTGTGTTGCTGTAACCCGTTAACGTGCCCCGAGAGGAAATCCAAGACGTTCCGCAGCCACGATGCACATGTGACACATCCAGTGTGTTCCTGGTGTAACGGCTAAGATCTGTGAATGCTCTGTTCTCCCAGTGCTCCTGAACGCCCCTCCAGCTCCGGTTTAATCTCTCTAAACACCATGACCACGCATCATCAGCTGTTGGAGAGTTGGTTTTACTGGACAGGTAACAACCTTTGTGCATGTGATGTAGCTAGTAGCCACATCACATGCACAAACTTTTCTTCATGTATAGTTTTAATGTATCGTATTACCCTGTGTGTATTTGTTTGTTTGTTTGTTTGTTTGTTTGTTTGTTTGTTTGTTTGTTTGTTTGTCAGGTGTAGTCCTAACCACAGCGGCCGTGGGTTTGAGTCTGACCTTCGGCCCTTTGCTCATCCTCTCTCTCTCTCTCTCTCTCTCTCACTGTCCTTTCAGAATAAAGGCCCAAAAATGTAACTTTAAAAAAAAGAAATAAAGTTCATTCATTATGATCTGCAGCCTCAGGTTTTACCTCTCCAGGACTGAAGAACACTGTGTGTGTGTGTGTGTGTGTGTGTGTGTGTGTGTGTTTGTACTCTAACTGAACTGAGAACCATTACTGTGGGTCTCAGAGGGTTAATCTAGGTCAGCACTCCTCCACCTGTTTGTTATAATAATCCAATCAAATATTATCTCTGCACACGGGACATATTACAGGGCTTTGTCAGCTTTTCCTGCTGAAGCCAAAACACACAGAGTTAAACTCTGTTTTTCTTTCTGGACTCAAACTCAACACGAGAACAAAGTGTCAGTGCAGCAGCTCAGACCCTCTGCTGCCGTCATCATCTAACTCTAATTAATGATGGTAATAACACTGTGGAACGAGGCTGAGCAGGGAGCTGCTGCACTATGGGAAGTGTAGTCTGATGCTACTTTAAGGCCAATACAAAGGTTTAGTTTCTTTTAGTTCCTGGTTTGTTTTGAACCAGAGTGGACACAAACGTGTACAAACATTTCATGTAAAGGGATTTAAATGCTGCTCATTTAATAATAATAATAATAATAATAACTATAATAATATTTATCTCTGCGTGTCTCTTTATTCAAAAATATTTAAGTAGCTTTCATTTTTCCGGTTACTGTGGAAACGCTTGTTAGTTTCTGTCTGTACATACATGAACACACTGATCCCCTTTTATTTATAGTGACATCATTTTAATCATAAGTCACGTAGACAGAGGAAACCAGCTGAAGGTTCTGACGGCAAGTTTTCACAGTTTCTCATTTATGTATGTAGAAATAAATCCATCTTTATAACTGTTTATTCTGAACATGAACTCGTGACGATGGGTTGTGGGTACTGGGAAGTTGACTCGAGTCAGGATTCTTGATAAATGAAATCAGATGATGTTGGGAGACGGGGGTGAGGACAGAGGCCGAACTCTGCCTCACTTTTTTTAAAAGTTTGAATCAGGTGACTTCATGTCCGAACGGTCAGGGTGCGCGTCACATGGGCTCAAACGCCGTGAGCAGCGAATCCCTGGTTTGACTCCCGGCCGGCCGGATCATTTCCTGCATGTCATTCCTCTGCTCCCCGTGTTTCCTGTCTGTCTCTACTGTCTCTGTCAGGTAAAGACAGGAACAGGACTGAAGGCGACCTGCTGGGATCAGACAGGCAGCATCTTTAGTCTCTTTAAAACTCGTGTTTTAGGGGCGTCGAGCGGCGCAGTGGGTTGAGCAGGGGCCCCACGTGTAGAGGCCCCGGTTCGAATCCTGCATCAGACGGCCCTTTACTGCCTCTCTCCACTGTGTTATCATAAAGGCATAAAAAGCCCAAAAATATATACTTAAAAACTCATATTTTATCAGAAAGCTTTTATGAATGTTTGATATGTTGTTGTGTTTTATTTTCTAACAATATGAACAATTTATATTTTCATTTAACTTTATGATGTTAAAAAAAGCTATATAAATAAAGTTTATTATAATAATATATATAAATTGGCCAAAAAATATTCTTCCTCTAATATCTCACTTTAAATGTTTGTCATGTGCTAATCTGATTAATCTGACATTAGCATCAGTATCAGTCCCAGATTATCTAACAACTACAGCTGCCACCCGGCCCGGTTTTCCCTGGATTGTCCTGGATTTGATTTCTCCGGGTTTTTGTGAAGACGCAGGTCGAATTCAGAATTTCAGTTTCAAAAGGTCAAATATTTTCTGTTTTCTTCCTGGTTTCGTCCGAACGTGTGTCTGTGGCCGTACTTTACTTTGATTTGATTGGTGGCAGAAATACCAAAGTTTACCTTATTACCTAGCAACAGCAACACATCCACGACCACATGGGTGGTCCACTGTGAATTCAGGCGGGGGGGGGGCTAACAAGAGTGTTAGTAACCCCCCACCCACACACACACTCACACACACACACACACCCACCCACACACACACACACACCCACCCACACACACACACACACACACACACACACCCACCCACACACACACACACTCACACACACACACACACTCACACACACACACACACTCACACACACACACACACACACACACACACTCACACACACACCACACACACACACACTCACACACACACACACACACACACACATATATATGTGTGTGTGTTATTGTGTCTATATTTATATATATTTATATATATAAATATATATAAATATAGACACAATAACACACACACACACACACTCACACACACACACACACACACACTCACACACACACACACACTCACACACACACACACACACACACACCCACCCACACACACACACACTCACACACACACATATATATAAATATAGACACAATAACACACACACACACTCACACACACACTCACACACACACACACACACACACACACACACACACATATATATATAAATATAGACACAATAACACACACACACACTCACACACACACACACACACACACACACACACTCACACACACACACACACACACACACTCACACACACACACACACATATATATATGTGTGTGTGTGTGTATTTGTAAACATTGCTGCAGCGGCATGTGGAGTTCAGGTCATGGTGACTTAAGAAGGACACAGACTTTCTTCTTCTTCTTTTCGGTGTTGAACACTTGGACTAATCTTTCGTCCCTGAGCGGTCTGGAGTCCGTTGTCACGGAAACGCGGCTGACCACAGACACTTGGACCACAGACACTCGGAGCGCCGAGCCGATCCTTTGAAAGCAGTGGAAGCGTTGAGAAAAAACGTGGGAAACGCTGCGTTTTTCAGACGGCACCTCGCACCACCCTGATCCGTCTCCTGTCCGCTGTCTGGTTTGACTTTACATCAGAGTGGCTGCTTTTCATGAGGCTTCAGAAACCACACTTCACTGCACTGATCCATTCAAAGAAAGTTCTTAAAGAGGTGAAGCAATGACAGACGCAGAGAGAAGTTTCACAAGCAACAAAAACACTGCAGACGAGAACATCACATGTTCAATTCTCTCAGAGATCACTGTCTCAGCGGCGTTTAAATGACTTCAGTCTTTAGTGTTAATTACATGTTGATATCCAGTCGTTAATGTCTTATTCTTTGATTGTTTACTCATGTCTGCTCAGTGTCTCATGTTTCTCTGCCGTGATGTCGTCTAACAGGGCGTCTTCTGATCTGGACGCGAGGACAACGACATCGAAGGGTGGAACGTTTCATAATGAAGTTCATCGGCAGATTTATGAAGAGTGGATCTCTAATCTAATCTCCTAATATTCACTGATACGGCTAATTCAGTCATGGTGCAGGACAAACCAGCTGACTGAGCTACGAGGTCACCTGACCATTTCACATGGTGAGACAAGGTGAGACAAGGTGAGACACATTCAACCAGCAAGAAGAGCCAGAAAAAGACAAACAACAGCTGATGACTGAAGTGAGATCCCTGTGAGCGTCTGTCACCATGACGCACCACACAGGTCTGGATGTGGTTGTGTTTGCGATGTGCAGCTGAGCGGACCGGTGGTGCAGTGGCTGTGTGGTGCTGAACGGAGAGCTCCTGTAAATCTGTTCTTCAGTGTTACAGCTCCTAATGACACCGGGGGGGAAGTGCTGTTCTGTTCTCGTGACCACATTTAACGCTGTAAACTTGGTCTGACCAAGTGATCTGATTGGACCAGAGTCATCCCATCAGTGCCGATATAGAGAACAACAGCACTGGGACTTTCTGAAAAAGGATCTTGACACATTTTTCCACTTAATTAGAAAAGTTGGTGAAAACTAGGAAGCGGACTCTGACCGAACTGTTTCCTGCCCAGGAAACCCCGAACGACCGACAGTGACAGCTACCACAACGGACTCGTGCCAGATTCAGGGAGACAAGAAGACAAAACAAGTTTGTGTTTTTAATGGCTGGTGAGCTGAGACCTTCCCACAGATGTGTGAGCTTCTTTTGTTAAAATGGTTGTTGTTCACTCTTCCTGAGCGCCGGGCCGCGCACCTCATCTGAAGCTGCTGATATTCCCTGATTCACAAAGTGTGTCTGGACTGAAGTTGGAGAGAGAGAGAGAGAGAGAGAGAGAGAGAGAGAGAGAGAGAGAGAGAGAGAGAGAGAGAGAGAGATGGGGTAAGACATGAACCAGACACTTAGTAATGAACATGTGAAGGAAGACTTCTGACTCGTTGTTGACTTGTAACTTGTATCTACTAACTGTGATGTGTTCAAGTATCCTGCCATCCGTCCTTTACGCAACAACGTCTGCTGCCAAACCATTGTCCGGTTAATTTCTGTCTGCGGGACTCAAAACAACCTGCCCAGTCTGCGTCCTATCGTCTTCAAAGCCGAGGAGCTACTGAGCGCTAACCCTAACCCTGTTACTCCCTCTGCTCAGGGTTTGACTGGGACCGGGAAGAGGGGTCACCAAGAGAGGACGGGTCTCAAACCATTGACTTTTTGTTTCACTCCTCCACCATCAAGCCGGACTGATTATGTGAATGTTTAAAGCTGATTGGCAAAAGCAAACTTAGTTGAATCGAAGGACATGGGTATCGAACATTGTCCCCCTCCGACCACTAAGAAGGAACTCGTGAGCTCGTAGGTTCTTGTAGAACATTGTGTAGGAACTTTTCTTCTGTGGTTCTGCCTCTTACAAACATTCTCAGTTTGAAGGTAAAGTCAGACTGTGTCGGCATCAAGATGTCAGGACCGTGATTTCCTGAGATCTAAAACCGCCTCGAGGCTCCAGGTCTGATGTGTTTTCAGTTACCGTGCAACCATGGAAACAAAGGCGTCTGATGGTGTTAATAAAATACACAGTATTTATTACAAAAGTATGATCATCACAACAGCCCACATTACTCATTATAACTAGAAAATAAACAATAAAGGCTTACAAGCCTAAGGTGCTGTCAAACCTGACGTGGTACCGGTCTACCTGAGCAGTACCAGGGAAACATGGGAAAAGGGGCGTGGACTAAGGCACGACTCCATATTCTGTTTCTAAACTCACATATATCAATAAACCTGTTTGTTAACAGATTCAACAAAGATAAAACCTGCACAAGATCTGATTGGTCCTCTACACAAATAAAACTATTACAACATGAAACTCTCATGGTTTGCCATGATGGACTATTTCTGTTTGGACACTTTCGGACTTTTATGTTTGGACATTTGTTTCATTTCCTGTTTTATTTTGTATTACTTCCCTTTTGTGTCCTGTGGTTACTTTACTTCCTGTCTTTTTCCCGTTTCTCTCGTTGTTGATTGGCTGCCCTGCCCTAATGTGTTTCACCTGTGTTCAATCACCTTGTGTCTATTTAGTCTCTGTCTCCTCTTTGTCAGTTGGTCCTGTCTTCTGTGGTTCTGTTCACTCTGTTTGGAGTTTTCTAGATGTTTCTAGTCTTTTTGGCTTTTCAGTTTATGCTTTTGTTTGTTCTTAATTTAATCAATCAGCTTTGTCACTTACTTTGGATGATCTGCATTCAGCCTCTTATAACTACAGAACCTGACAAAAAGAGGCCAAAACATTTAAAAGTTCATTCAAAATCCAAACAAAGATCTTCCATCTTCGTGTTATCAATGAAAGAGTATTCACGTGTCTCCAGCAGCAGACACAACTCTGACATAGGCCTGTGAAGAGTGGTGGTCTGGGTTCGAACCAGTGCTTTGTCAGACTGGTAGAGGTGGAGTTGACCATCAGGTCATTGACTCATCGAGTCTCCTTCCCAAAGTTCAATTTCACTAACTGAAGAAGAAAGAGGCGTTCGCTGTAATCTGGGCCTTGCAGCATTTTGATGTTCTGTACAAGATGGTGTCTTTTCTATCAGACATTTTTTCCATGTCAGGATTCAGAGGACATCTTTGTCTCGAGATTTACTCAGTTGTTTTGTTGTTTTGAAGCACAGAACACTGGGACTCTTGGAAATGCTGTCGGGCTCATTTTATTTTGAAATTCTGGGGTTGTTTTATTTTGAAATTCTGAGGTTGTGTTTTATTTTGAAACTCTGGGGTTGTGTTTTATATTGGAAGCTCTGGGGTCTGTTTTATTTCAAAAACTCTGAGGTTGTGTGGTTTTATTTTGAAAACTCCGGGATGGTCTTTTATTTTGAAAACGATTGGGTTAAACGATGAGGTCACAGGGTCTCTCCTGATTGGCTGTCATCAGCCTGGACTACCAGTGGTGAATACAACATGATAATGAATGACAGTGTTACTGACCTTGTTGTCTTTGCAGCAGCTGCTGTTCACTTACATTCTCTGTTTTAATGCTACAACTGTCTCTGCTGTTCCTCCTTCAGAGGCTTTACTGCAGAGGAGACAAGCTACTTCCTGTTTACACCGGCTCGCACACGCTCAGTGCAGGTGATGGTCATGTGATGTGTGTTTTCAGGTGTGTGGACGTGGCCCGAGAGGCGTTTGGTTCGAGGTTAAATCAAACACTCATATTTACATACATCCATTCCTGCGTCACACAGCTGACTACATCCTCCATATCTTCACACTCTGACTTGAATAAACCAGTTTGGACTCAGCCTCGGCCCAGTTTATAATAATCCATCATTAATGTATCAGATTTCACATTGATCGCATTTTAGAGCAAAAGTGGAGACGCAGTTGGATTCCTGTGAGCAGCCTGAAACTCAGATTACACAGCAACACATCAATGCTTCCACTAACAACTGTAAAGCCTCTGCTTATTTGCAAATTGTCGATCATTAGCCTTAATTACGTGCTGTGAGTTTAAAGGGGGGAGGGGTCACAGCTGCGCCTCAGGCTTTCATTAGCCTGTTATTAAAGAGAGGAACGCAGGTGAACACACAGAGCTTGGCAGCTCAACAACCAGACAGATGGTGTTGGTTTCGACTAAATGACTGGCTCACTATCAAACAGCAGCTTTCACACGGCTGTAACGAGTCTCACACTCTTACTAATGATAGAAATTAAAATAAAAACATTTAAATGTTCTCTAAAGCTGCTGAAACTCAGTTCAACAGAGATAAATACATGCGTGATTAGAAAAAGTCCATGTATGACGGCAGCATGACGGGTCAAAGAGAAGAAAATCAGAATTTATTTAGGCAGACAATCCGACCAGAACCAGTTCTTACATCAAAGATGGTCAGACGGGTTTTTTTTTCTGGCCTCAGCGAGACGAAACATCTGACGAGCAGCAGCTAGAAACGAGTCCAAGGTCCGTCCTCTGTCAGTCTCACCCGGGACACACATCGCTTCTCTGCTGATTAAACCTGAACCAGAACCTGAACCAGAACCTGAAATAGAATCAGAACCTGAACCAGAAACTGAACCAGAACCTGAACCAGAACCAGAACCAGAACCAGAAACTGAACCAGAACCTGAACCAGAACCAGAACCAGAACCAGAACCTGAAATAGAATCAGAACCTGAACCAGAAACTGAACCAGAACCTGAACCAGAACCAGAAACTGAACCAGAACCTGAACCAGAACCTGAAACAGAACCAGAACCAGAAACTGAACCAGAACCTGAACCAGCACCAGAACCAGAACCTGAAGCAGAACCAGAACCAGAAACTGAACCAGAACCAGAACCAGAAACTGAACCAAAACCAGAACCAGAACCAGAACCAGAACCAGAAACTGAACCACAACCTGAAACAGAACCAGAAACCAAACCAGAACCTAAATCAGAACCAGAACCAGAAACTGAACCAAAACCTTAACCGGAGCCAGAACCTGAAACAGAACTAGAATCAGAACCAGAAACAGAACCAGAACCTGAAACTGAACCACAACCTGAATAAGACTCAGAGCCAGAATAAGAACCAGAACCAGAATCAGAACCAGAATCAGAACCGTGTTAGATGATGTGAACAGCGTAAAATGCAGATTGTGGCAGAATGTCCCTGAACTTGTCGTATTGTTTAAATGCAGTCACATGATAACATGACACCTCTGTGCTTTGTCAGACACACACACACACACACACACACACACACACACACACGCAGACAGAGACACACACACAGACACACACACACGCACACACACACACAGACACACACACACACACACACACACACACACACACACACACACACACACACACACACACACACACACACACACACACACACACTCAGACACACACACACACAGACACACACACACACAGACACACACACACACACACACACACACAGACACACACACACACACAACACACACACACACACGCACGCACGCACACACACACACACACACACACACACACACACACACAGACACACACACACACACACACACACACACACACAGACACACACACACACACACACACACACACACACACACACACACACACACACACACACACTCCTCTTCAGTGAAGAAACATATCTAGAAAGCGGCTGGAGGAGGAAGAACATCGGGCCTGGTTCTCATTTTGAAACAATTTTCAGTAATTTCCATCGCCATGGAAGTCGGCAGTAAACGCACCGGGTCTCTGTCAGATGAATGAGCTCGGCTTCAGAGGCGATTGGCTCCACTTTCACACAGGCCTGCGCCACTTCCTCTGGTTTTTAGATTATAATATGTTTATTCAGCTTTACGATTTCAGCTTTTGACTTTGAAAATAAAAACTCAAAAGCAGTTTCTGACCAATTATCACATTTAATCTTCAGTCACTTTAAAACACTTTGGAGTTGTCAACATTGTATTATTAGTTTTATCCGACACAAACAACAACAACAACAAACACACTAAACTTTTACGACGTTGTCGGGTCTCTTATTTTGAAATAAGAGTCCTTTGATCTCGTCCCTGTCACTGAGTTCAGGTCAGTCTCTGTCAGACACCAGATCTGATCCAGAGTCAGCTTCAGTTACTGTTTCTGTCTGTGGGTTTGTGTCGTCTCAGCCACACAGGTGAAGGTGTGTTGAAGCTGCCTCTACATACACTCTACAGTTACTGAATGTTGGATTTCTCTTCATAATAAATTCATTTCTGATTTAAAGAACATCAGTAAAACGTCTGTCTCCACTGCTACAAAGGTTAAAAAATATATTTATTATATTTATATTATATTTAAATCTTTCATGTCTGTGTCAGATTCAGACAACAGACACTTCAGTGGGAGGAAGAGACGCATCACACACGAGAAACCGGCGAGACGCCAAATCTCTACATGATGCGACGCAGCCGCCAGAGTCGCACGTCTGCAAGTGTGTTCCTGCTCATTTCTGAATAAATGTCTTTCTTTCACAATAAATAAAACTGAAATTGTAATTTTAAACCAATTACCTACATGTTAATAACTATGGAAAACATAATACATTTTATTATATATATATATAAATATTTATGGTGTATATGTATGTGTGTATATATATATATATAAACATGTTTTGACAGCAGGATGGTTGAGAGGTGGTGAAAGGTCTGTGGTCACACAGCAGTCTGCAGTCCAGCAGGCCGACCTCCGATCCATTCAGTGTCACTGTGGACACAGACAGAGGACATCATCATCATCATCATCATCATCATCATCATCATCATCATCAACTGCAGTGACCAGAACAAGCTTTTATTTAAACATATATTCCACCACAGTTGTCGAACACTTACCGCTGCGTTCTTGAACGTCCACTCTTCATGGAGGACGACTGTCGCCTGTCGTCATGGTTACACTGGATTCCAAGGACGACCGTGTTTCATGAGCAAAAACGGAAAAGTCAAAATGTCGCTGTTCTGAAATGACGGCAGCTGATGGTCCACGTTGGTCTGCTGCTGCCGGTGCATCTCACACTCTTCTGATTTCATGTTCAAATGAAAATAGAGCTTTGAGTTTTAAAAGATTAACTTTAGATATTTGCCCCAAAATACACATCCATTAAATGATATGTATATACATATACAGTTTATAATATATATGTTATATACATATGACAAGGCTCTAGATGTGTTCACTGAACCTGTGGAGCTCAGAGTCTCTGGCTCAGCTCCTCAGTTCTTCAGTTCTTCAGTTCTTCAGGGCACATCTCTGGGGAACTGTAAAAGTGCCTTTTCATTCATATTTTCAGCCAGAAAAGCAGATGAAAATGGAAAAACTTGAAGTTTCTCTGAACTTTGACCTCTGCTGCCTTTAAATCTTCGTCTACAGGATCTTTAAACCGGATCATCAACCTGAGGTCCAGTCCAGAGTCCAACTATCACAGTCTGACGTCCTGACAGAGACCAAGGTGTCTGACGCTTTGGCCTCCTCTCCCTCCTCCTCCTCCTCCTCCTCCTCCTCTTCCTCCTCCTCCTCTTCCTCCTCCTCCTCCTCCTCCTCCTCCTCCTCCTCTCCCTCCTCCTCCTCCTCCTCCTCCTCTTCCTCCTCCTCCTCTCCTCCTCCTCCTCCTCCTCCTCCTCTTCCTCTAAGAGAAAAGTTCATGTTCAGCAGACGGGGTGAACTGATGTCCACACGTGACAGAAGACAGACGACTTCATTTGAGTCTCAGACAGAAACTTTCAGACGCTGTTTGGCTTTTTAAAATACTTCTTGTTATTATTATTATTTTCTTTGCAAACATTTCTGCATATTTTAATGTTTAGGTTATTTGACTCTTGTAAACTGATGTCATGTATTTAGTTTCATATTGTGATTGTTTATTTTATTCAGAATTATTTTTAAGATGATTTATGAGTCTGTGCTCTGAACTCAAAATGGCTCATAATCACAATCTGTTTGATACAGTCAGGTGTATTTTATATTATTGTAAACTCATTCTAATTTGTTTTGTGTAATACTGGTGTGTATTTGTTGTTGCAGTATAATTCTTTTTAAAAAAACTATCTAGGAACTAATAGTCAGTTAGCTCTCAGTTTAGCACCATATTCTTTTTTTGAGCATTTATTCCACCAAATAAATAGCATTAATATTAATTAATCATGTTATTTAATCCATATCTACAACACTGATTCTACATTATTACACATTACAGGTAGCGTTTTAATTATAGATTTATAATAATGTGCTAATTATTCTTACTCTGTATTTACAGTCAAAGATGACGTTCAACAACAGCTGCTACATTTAGCTTATAATTACAGCTCATTCAGTCTGACTGATGATCATTTTATTTTAATCATTTTATCTGCTTTTATCAGAAATAATTATCAGGAAAATAATTAAGTGAAAATATGTAATATGTAACTCGTGATTTAAATTTTTTTTTTTTTAAATATTGTAGCTGAAAAATGTTTCCCGTTTTTTAATTATTTGATTTATTATGAGGATTTTATTTATTTCTATGATTTTTGTATTTCCTCTCCTCCTATTGTCTAATTTTAATGTGTATATATTGTTGTTATTTATGTTTGTTTTAAAAAATAAAAATCAATGTATGAAATATTATTGCCAGTTCGCTCTCAGTTAAGCACCATAATATTTTTTTTGCATTTGTTCCACCAGACACATCATTAATATTAATTAATCTATATACATGTCATACTGATTGCTGATTATTACACATTACAGGTTTTATACTGTATATATATATATATATATAATATATATATATATATATATATTATATATAAGTGTGTGTGTGTGTGTGTGTGTGTATATGTATATATATATATATATATATAAAAATAGTATATATATAAGAAATATATAATAGTGTGTCTATGTATATATATATATATATAGTATATATAAAAATAGTATATATATGTATATATGTATCTAAATGAAAGTAGAGTAAAATGTGTCTGCACCAATGCTTTACGTTCCAGAAACAACAGTGGTGAAGAGGTCAGAGGTCAAAGCCTGGAGAACTGTCTGAGGCGGCTTTAAAAATAAATCAGCCTGAAATTAGTTGGAACATCTGTGTCACATCTTTTCATCTTTTCTCCTCTGGAGCTTCACAGGTAAATTATTCTCATCAGCTCCATCTTTGGAGAGAGAGAGGAGCCTCTTTCTGTCTTTGTTCCAGATTTTCATCTTGGAACATTTATTGTAATTTAAATTCTGAACGTTAAACGTGTTCGAAGTGAAGATAATCTAAAGTTCTGCGACTTTAAGGATTTTCTTTTTCCTGCATCGCGCTCGACAAACTGTTCATATTTCCTTTCATGTCAGGAGTCCAGACTCGCTCACAGGCTCTGATGACCAGACTTAAAATAGAGCTGGAGGAGTTTCACCCCAACAAGTAAGGTGATATCCACAGTGTTGCCCTCCTCTCCACAGGTAACCACAGGTTTATAGCAGTCAGCGTGTAGAGGAGGACTCAGCCCTGATCTGATCAGCAGTGAAGAAACTGAGTTTGACTGGATTTCACGGTGATTAGAACCATTGGTCACACTCAGCGGAGCATGTCTTATTCCATATTTCACTGTATTTCACAGCATTGATACGATGTCACACTTATTACCCATCAGCCATCTGCTAATGCTAACAACATTAGCCTGTTTACATCAGGTAAGACGATCCACCGTCCACACATCAGAGCTACACAAATGTAACATATCTACATACATCGAATTTCCACATATGAAATACATATAAAATAAGATTATAAATAACTTGTACGTAAAAAAACAATATATAAAACCTTTTAGAAATTGGAATAAACAACACCAGTCTTGACACAGGGACATTATGTCAGACATTATATTCCTGCACTGAAGTTACTGGATCCTCAGTTTTCTTTTGATTGTCCTCAGATCTCACGAAAGACTAAAACTAAAGCTCTGATGCCTCAGATCGTCTGATGATAAAAACGAGTTTTTAAAGAGGCTCAGTAACAGCAGCTGGACACTTGGTCTTAAGCTCCTCAAACAGGAGGAAATAGCACATTTGCTGGGGACTATTTTCAGTGGCAGACGAATCCACATTTGGAGGTGTGGTGAGTCTTTGCAGCAGCAGAGGAAAGAGATATCAGGACTTGTTAGCAGGAGGATCAGTTCACTGTTGGTTTTGGTCCTTCAATGGGATTTTATTTCTAGTACCATAATCACAATTTTTGTAGCATTGGTTCCAGTGAACAGAGCGGCTGCCCAGACAAACGTCCTCTGCAGAGTCTCAGTCTGAACATCAGCGACTCAGACCGAGCCGACACAGAGAAGCTCGCGCGTTAACACATCTGTGATCTCGGGACGTAAAGTGACCTTACGCAACAGAGCGACTCTTATCTGTGCTCTGCAGCGGGGAGGTTTCACATCTGGACTGAGTTGTCGAGAGGTCAGTGGAGGAGCACGTCTATTCTCGGGGCGTCCTGATCCTCCTGATCCTCTGCAATAAGACGACAATTTGGAAATGGAAGCTTCGGTTTCACGTTTTGCATCAGGATCAGTTGGTAAAATGTTAAACACATGTTTGAGTCATCTGAGTGCGTTAATAGATAAATACCTGGATGATGCTGGTGGGGGTTTTTTTTGGGTCTGGGCAGGATGTGGAGCCCAGAGGAAACGGCACTGATTAGATTTCCTTGGGACGACTTCAATCAACCATCAAGTTGCTGATTGAAATCATGCTGTTTACCCAGAATTCCTCCTGACAGCAAACTACACGAAGCAAGCAGGCACGCAATATAAAGTGACATCAGTAGTAATTAGTATTTCAGATATTGTCCAGTAGCCATCAAAGTTTATTAATCCATATCGACATCACATCACATTCATTTTTAATTATAGATTTATATTAATGCTCATGTTTTAAATCCAGAATTATTCTAACAGCTGCTACATTTTGCTTTATAATTGAATCTGACTGTTAATTTAATCTTATGGTTTTAATGCTATTATCTGAAATTATAAATGTAAGAATGACTGACCTTTTATTGAAAAGACACATTTATAACTCCTGTGATTAAGATGATTTTAAGTATCAGGTCTGAAAAAAGTTTCCGGGGATTGTATTTGTGTTAATGGTGAACTAAGCGTAATGTATTTTCTGTTGTAGCAGAACAAAGAGCCGCTGCAGGAGAACTGATCTCAGATCATTGGAGTATTACAGGACGGTGTTTTTCTATAAAGTGAAAAATGTTTCCTGGTTTATTTAAGAGGCGACGACGCAGCGCGCAGAGATCAAGAGCCCGGCTCTATAAAATCATACTGCTCATGTGTTAATGTTCAATTATTTTTACTCAGGTTTTTATGTGATGGGCGAGATGGGAGAGGAGCGTTTAACACGTCATATTCTCAGCACTTTGACTGATATTCAAGCGGCTTCAAAAAAACCTGATTACACTCGTGATGTATCTATAAAACTTTTATAGTTTATAAAGCACATTATGTTTTATTGACTTTTATATTGACTTTCTGTTAAAGGCTTGGCTGCAGTTTCACAGTTTCACACTCATGTAAAAACTGATGCATTTTACAATTGATTCAAAACATTAGAAACATATTTGTGGAATTATAACTACAATTTTAATATAATTCATTATTATATATATATTATATATAGTCCTATAGTTTTGGAAAAACTCCATTTAATTGAACTCTACATAAGTGTAGCACCGCAGTGTTTCTGAAGTTATGAATTATTTTATTAATCTAAATTTGTGATCCAGCAGCTGAACTCATCAAACATTGTTCAGAAAGTTGCAGAAGAAGAACGAACGTGTGTCACTTGTTGCTTTGCTTTCACCTTCAGTCCGGTTCATCCCAGACCAGGTCGGTGTGGTTCAGGTGTGGAGACCGGTCCGGTCCTGGTCTGTGGGATGAAGCCCCGACTGAAGCTCAGTGCAGTGTTGTCCTAAAGGCTTAAAACTGTAAAAGCTGTTTACGTCCACTGCTGCAGGAAACATGGAAGTTCAGGGTTTCTCAGTGTTTTCTTATTGCGTCGTCAGTTTCCAGTTTCCCTCTGTCTCACTCAGGGTTTTTCACTGGACTGAAGCTGCTGAAACTCAGTAAAAACTGGGAAAGCGGCTGTTGACATGGAGTGAGAACATGTTTCTGCTGCTGCCTTGTATTTATTATTTGAGGCTGACACTCTGATCACTGACGGCTGCTGATGATGGACCGACATCGTGGATTTGATGAATGGAGCCTGACAGTGTCGGTGCTCTGCTTCCAACACAATCATAAAAAAGCCGCTGGTGTTTTTCTGACATTATTGCTTCACACGTTGCTGTAAACGCGCGTGAAGACGTGAGGAGATGAATTTACTCCGACGGCCGGTTACAGCTCGACTTGGTGGAAACGCTTTCGCTGCTCAGCCACTATTTACAACCTTTGTCTGTCAAAACACAGCGTCACGTCACGCGGTCGATCCGAACGACCGGAGACACTGAACACAACCGCTGCAGTTCAGCTCGTCACAGATGAATTCGTTTTTCATCATCGGGCCCAAATCTTTATTTTAACCATGTCTGTGTTTCACTCTGCACTTTACAGGCCACAGCTGGGGAATCCTGTAAAAGCCGCCGAGACATGGGGAGAAATTGAAAAACTATTTTTTAACAAGCTCACAGAGGATGAATCCTGCTAAATTCAGACTTTCCCTCTGTGATATCTGAGATTAAAGCAGAAGCAACATTAAAGAAGCATGTTTCTAAATTTGTGGAGCGTGTTTCAGGAGGTTGAGCCTCTCCACACTCAAGTGTCCTCGCCGTCTTTACTCAAACGATTTCCTGAAACACTTTGAACAAGACAAGATGAAAGTTTCATTCGCCTTACCTGTGGTTGCCGGGCCAGCTGTCTGTCAGTCTGTCACGCTCAACAGTTCCTCGCTTTCTCTTGTTTCTATAGTGTGTTGCTCTCCGCTCTCCTCCCCCCCCCTTTTTCTGTCTCGCTACACGTCTTTATTTCTCTGCCTCTTTGGTCCAACAAGTCACCACTCTCCTTTCCTCCCTCCCTTTTTCCACACTTTACCTCTGATTTTGTCGGGTTTTTTTCTCTAAGTGTCTTCTCTCTCTTTTTTTTTTTGCCTCGTTTCACTTCTTCCCTCTCGCCGTTCGTCCCTCGCCTCTGCCTCTCTCTCTGCAACTTTTCCTCTTCCTGCAGACCTCCTGTTATCCCCCTGTTCTGCGTTTCTTCTTTTATCTCTGCTTAAGTAGAAGTACCTTGCCCTGCGGCTGATAATGAAGACATACTGGGAGGTTTGTCCCGGAGGCGGGACCAGGGCTGCGGTGGAGGGGGGGATGGGAAAGGTCAAATTAAGCAGAGGATGGACAGATAAATGTGAACCAGACCCTCCGGTGAAGTCTTGCTTCTGGGAGGTGTTAACACTGGATCAGCCTCCGTCCACTCTCACCTGTCGATCTGTGGCCGCTGTGCTGAATGAACTATAGAGTCTGTTTCCCAGAATGCCACACTGCACATAAGACATAAGCTGTGTCTCTTTCACAGACAACACACTGAGTCTCACTGTGAGCAGGTGTTGAGTCTGCAGTGGCTTCACTGAAATGATCAGGTACAAGCAGCTTTTTTAAGTGTTGAAGTCCGTTTCCACGTCTGTTCAGACTGACGACATGTAGATGAAGAGCGAGCTGCGGCGCAAACACCTGGATCAGCGTAGCCGCGGTGTCTCTGGTAGAACAGCAGCGTGCTGGACAGGTGACAGGTGTGTCTGTAGTGTTTGTGCTCAGAAAGACAAAAACGAGCACGTTCACCAGGTGTTGCTTACATCACAGCTGATGGGAGCTGATAAATAACCACGTCAGAGTCATGTGACCCAGGTGTGAATGCTGATGCTGACAAAAGCCACACCAGTGGAAACGGGGCTGAAGAGTCTACGGGTGCTTTGAGCTAAATGCTAACACTAGCATGGCATCACCTCGCAGTAACAAAGCTAACATGCTGAGGTATAGATGTTTATTTTCTGCTGTGGTAAATGAATTTCCCAGTTGTGGGATTAATAAAGTTAATCTAATGTAATCTAATCTAATATTTCCCGTGTTCACCTTCATCTGAGTTTACAGTGTTAGCATGCTAACACTACTGTTAGCTACTGCTGTTCCTCCAGCAGTAGGTGGTGTCACAGGTGGAAGAGTCACGACCACGAGTGTCCGACTGTCCGTCAGAGCCGTGCACGTTTTAAAGTCTGTTTTAGTTTCAGTGCACGTTCTCACTCAGGCAGGTTGCTGAGAAATGTATTACAATAAAATACTTTCTAAACAAAAGTCCATATCAAACGCACCCCACCCAGGTAACAGGTACAGCCTCTCTGTGAGTGCGGAGGTTCAGGTTTAAATCATCAACGATCGAACATTAAGGTCTGAACTCACTGGTCGATTCACCGTCTCTCTTTCCTCTGAACTCTTCCTGTTGCTAACCAGCTGTCCATTTTGATTCTGTTACCAGACAATCACTCAGACAGAGACAGCAAACAAGCGGCAGCATAAAAGTTCATTAAGTTCATTTCATTTTAAAACATGAAAATGATGTACATACACACACACATTGGGCCATTTGCAATAACTTTGCGGCCCATCATTGGCCCCGGCCCACAGATTGGGAACCACTGCTTTAAATGCTTTTCTTCTCTTCCGGACGTCTGAAGGTTTCTGCTGCCAGAGGAAACTCTTGTTTCAGATCAGCCCCTTCATGTTCAATAATCATCCAATGATAAAACCTTTGAAAAATGCATTTATTTAAATAGAATATCAAAAAGAATCACTCGTATGTATAAATCTTGAAAATGAATAAAGACTGATGTGACGATTAGAAAGTGTTTTGTGCTTTTGCCTCAAATTAACTTCATTAAAACTAAAGGCAGCATTAATAAACAATGTGGAGCTCAGCTGTGTGTGAATCCCCCCCCCACTTCACACTGAACAACCACACACAGTTCAGATCAGGTCTGAGTGAGCTGTTCTCCAAACATCCAAATGATAGGTTTAAAGGATAATTACTGCATGACTGGCTCACTGATTGGAGTCAGCACAGAAAACCTGTTAGACCTTTAATGTGTCTGGTCCCTCGGGGGTCGTGAAGGCTTTTCAGAGCAGGAGAGGTTGTAGCTAATATGATCTTAAACATTATGTTAATACTACTGTTAAGATGCTTGATCAGTGATTAGCACCCTGAAATGAAGGACTTTTATTTTCTCCTCTTTGTTGTTGATCAGTCAGGTTGAAGGAGGAGTCACATGATCTGTATGAGCTGTCAGTCACAGCAGGTCACAAGTTTCTCTGGTTGATCTTAAGTTTCAGCGTCTGTCTTCAGCTGCGAGTCAATCACAGCAGATGACATCAAATGTATATAATTGATCAGAAATCAATAGACCATATTCACACGGCAGCCATTTTCCTCTGTCGTCACGCTCATAGGACAAAGTGGTTCTGCTGTGTTCCAGGATGTGACTCGCTTGAGCTGCCCAAAGTGCTGTACAAAGAGCGATTAAAATAAATAAGTGCAACAAATACGTATACAATACACAAGAAACATAAGTATAATAACACACAAGTACACAGCAGAAAGCAAGTGCTCCATATGAGACATAGGATAGTGAGCTAAAAGGCCAGTGAATAAAAATAGATCTTTCACCTGGATTTAAAAATGGAGATGGAGGAAGCACATCTGATGTTTTTGAGCTGCAACTGCGACAGCTCTGTCACCTTTTAGTTTTTATGCAAGCTCGTGGGACATTTAAAGGGATGAACTTTGAGAGCTAGGAGCAGTGGATGAGATCTGAGATCTTACGTGGGGCCTGACCATTGAGAGCCTTAAAGATAATCAGCAGGGTCTTGAATTGAATTCTGAAATGAACAGAAAGCCAGTGAAGGGAGGCTAAGACTGGGGTGATGTGCTTGCATTTTTTACTGCCAGTCAGCATCCTGACAGCTGGATTCTGGACCAGCTGTAACTGGGATACTGAGGTTTGAAGACGGCCAAATACAGAGAATGGCAGTAGTCTAGTCGAGAAGTGATAAAGGCGTGGATCACTTTTTCCAGGTCGTTGAAGGACATAATCAGTTTTAGTTTGGAGATGGCTCTTAACTGACTTACTGCTGTGTATCGTCAACATAGAAAAAGAACAAGATGTTATGTTTCCTGATGATGTTTCCAAAAGGCAGCATGTATAGGCCGAATAGGACTGGCCCGAGGATGGATCCCTGGGGGACTCCACTGGTGACAGGGGCAGGAGAGGAGGAGAACTGGTCTATAGCCACTGAGAATGTCCTGTGTTTGAGGTAGGATCCAAAACAGTTTAAATCAGGACCCTTAATACCAACCCACTGTTCTAGACAAGTTAAAAGGATGTCATGGTCGACTATGAAGGCAACACTAAGGTCTAGTAGAATGAGGATGAAGTTTTTCCCAGAGTCAACAGTGAGCAGTAGGTCATTGGTCACCTTTAACAGAGCTGTTTCTGTGCTGTGGAGGGCTTTGAACCCTGATTGGAATGGATCTAAGATATTCAATACGATATACAATTTTTTCCAGTAATTTTGAGATAAAAGGCTAAAAATGTCCCAATAGTTATTCAAGCAATTAGCATCGAGATTATGGTTTTTTATGGTCACATGTTTAAAACATGTGGGTACGGTGCCTGAGGTTAAGGAGGAGTTGATAATGGCTTGAACAACATTGTGGGGAGAGGTAATGGGTTTCATGTTCATAACAGTATTTCTCAATGTGCAGAGTAACCTGTTGGAATTGGTTGAAGTAGGCTGAAACACCTGGACAAGGGAGAGGGGGAAAAAGTGAACTGATGTTTCGAATTTTTTCTGTGAAAACTTTTGACAGCAGTTTACAGAGGCGTCGATGTTGTGGCAGGCGCGGGGAGTGAGGATAGAAATGATAGTGTTGAACAAAATCTTTGGTCTGTGAGAATGTTTACTGATGGTCTCAGAGAAATATTTAGCCCTAGCTTTCTCGGCTGCTGTTTGAAAACTGGCAAGACAATTTTTAAATATTTCCAGTGAGACTGAGAGGTGATATTTTTTCCATCATTTCCTGTAATACTCCAATGATCTGAGATCAGTTCTCCTGCAGTGGGGGCTTTGTTCTCCCAGGAGTAGAAGAAGGAAGTTAACTTATCTGGGGTCAGAGGAGTCAGAGGTCAGAGGGGTCAGAGGTCAGAGGGGTCAGAGGAGGCTCTGCAGTGAAGAGATGGAGGTTGTGACGTTCTTTCTTTGATATGATTCGGCAAAGGGAAGTGCACTGAGAGTTTATATGGTGCGAGTAGTAGCCAGATGTTTCGACACTAAGCCGAGGACCTGGTAGGGTGGCACTGAAAACAATTGTATTATGATCGGAGAAACAAGCATCTTCAGTGCTGAGGCCATATGACATAATGAGGTCAAGTGTAAGCCCTAGCTCATGGGTTGTGTGCTAGAGAAGGCCAAAAGAGTCCAGGACATGTTTGAATTTGTTTGTCACACATGGATATTAAAATCACCAAGGATTAACAATCTGTCGTACAGTGGGACAATACTAGACAGAATTTCAGACAATTCAGATATGAAGTCTTTACCTGTCTTTGGTGGTCTATAGTCTAGTACACAGACTAGTAAGGAGGACATTGATTCAGTTTTTTCAGACTGTGATTCAAAACTAGAGTGACTCGTCTTTAATTTAAACTGACTCTTGAGGACCACAGCAACTCCGCCCCCTCTGCCACTACTTCCAGTTGCTGATGGAAGAACAGTTCGGTGGATACAGTTTGTTAAAAGTGGCTGTTTCACTTTCACCAGACCATGTCTCAGTTAAAAATACAAAGTCCAGGTTACAGGAGGTAAAAAAGTCCTTTAAAATTAAGGTCTTACTTACAGTCTATGACTGTGTTATTGATGCAGGTAGATCATGAGACTATATAATGTTAGTTAATGTTTAACGTTTACACAACTTTAGCTACG
Organism: Seriola aureovittata; assembly: GCF_021018895.1. Classification (NCBI taxonomy): domain Eukaryota; kingdom Metazoa; phylum Chordata; class Actinopteri; order Carangiformes; family Carangidae; genus Seriola; species Seriola aureovittata. The sequence goes on along the minus strand of NC_079365.1, from coordinate 31,633,991 downwards.
CTAACACTGACATTTATGTTCATTATAAAGAAACTGTTAAAATCCTTTTAATAGATTAGGGAGAGGCAGTGAAGTCAACACCAATCACACATATAAAGAATATGAAAATCCATTGTGTATGTTTCACAGCTGGAGTGTGTGAGAGCCCGTGTCATCAGTTCATCATCCTCATGTTTAATAGGCAACCCTCATAAAAAGAGAAAGCTGATGAAACTATGTTAAGTGTGTTTTGTTGTGGCATCAGAACATTAGGGTCAAAGATGACTTGGCAGGAAAATATCTACAGCATCTTAAAATCTCCCCTGTTTTCAGAGAAAGAACAAAGTCTTCCTGGACTCTGCTGAGTCTCTCGACCTCTGTGTGGTTTCCAGGTCATGAATCGAAGGTGGATGGTCCCACACTGTGTTTTCATACATGTTGGTCTCATTATTTCTTCCATTTAACCGTGTTTAAGCTTTCTATCTTGAGACTGTACTCGTTGGAATAATTTATGTCCACTTGTGGAACCATTAACAGATTAAAGGCACGCAGCGGCACTAGTGCGGAGCCCCAGATGTCAGATGACAGACGTGACACAGACGTTTAAACTACTGTCAGGTTGATTTATTCCTCAGAAGTCAACCTCTAAATCTAAAAGAGGTCTCATCTTTTAAAGTGAGAGAGACAAAAACCTTCTGAGCTCTCACACACCCGGCTCTGACCTCCACAGGTCTGTCTAAACACAAAGGAGAGGTCGAGCCACACGGGAGTATTACAGAGGTGTGACCTTTGACCTCTTCACTCACGGCTTCTTGGATCACAAAGTGAGAGACCTTTGTTCTGTGTTTGGAAACTGCATCGACTGTGGAGACCAGTATAACAGAGCTGACCTCTGACCCCTGGGACCCCAGGAGCGCACTGCTCATAAAATACTGATTTACAATTTCATTCTGTTGATGCTGATAATGTGGGTGATATTTCTTTAAAGCTGCGCTCATCATTAGGACAGAGTTTGTCTTGCTCTCATCTCCTCAGGTAAAGAGAAAGGCTTTTAGCAGTTGGTGGAGACCAAAGCAGAGCTCCGAGGAGAGTGAGCGTAACACTTGCATTCATCAGGTGAACACAAACCACAACCATAATAAATACTGATGCTGCTCCATGTGCAACTAATTTACAGGAAAAAAAATATTTTTGAAGGAACATAATTTTGTCCAAATTACGTTTTCTATTATTTTAATGTGTATTTGTTCATTTACAATCACAAATACATTAATATTGAACATACCAGTAAAATATTCCCAGACTGTTTGTTTTGCACCAAAATACTTTGGTATTTGTTCGACCTGCAGCTGGAGTGAGTCCAGCTGTATTCAACAGGTTTATGCTTCTGTTCAGACTCTCAGAGATCCAGGGCAGGGAAAGATCCTGGTCTGGTTTCATACAGATGAAGTTCACAGTGGGTTCAGACATTTGACCAAAACCAGAATCTTTTCCAAGCCTTAACCAGAGTTCTTCTGTCACCTCGGTCTAACCACAGACGGGACTCTGGATTCAAATCCTGATCTGTGGTTTGAAAAACGCGTGCTCTTTAATCTGCCGTCCGCCCTGACCACTTCCTGGAGACCGTCTCAGTACGTTGCCATCATCCTGACGCTGGGCTTATAACTTCCTGGAGACAGGGTGGTGGCATGTTAACCATGATAACAAAAATGTTGTGTTTGAGGTTGTTCCATAACGCTGTTTTCTACAGTAAATTGGAAGTCTCCGTTGTGGACAGTGCAGATATGTAAACTATCATTTCTCAGTTATTTGTATTTCATGCTTCACATATTGAGGCCGTGTGTGATCCACCTACTATTTGAATCCAGACGTGCAGACGCCTCAACACATTTAGTAAAAATGACAAAACACTAAACATTTCTGTTTTAAATCTTAACTCTTTAACCACCAGCTACATGATCGGACTTATTTTTAACAGAAAACGGCAGTAAACGTCTCTGTCTCCACATGCAGCTGCTGAAATGGTTAAAATATATATTTACATTTTATCATGTCTGTGTCAGATTCAGACTAGACATAGAAAGTAACTCTGTCTGTGTCTGTTGGACCATGAGTGCATCACGTGTGAAAAATATGAGGTTAAATCTATATATCATACCACGCAACCACGACGCAAGAGACGCACGTCTCACCCAGCAGATCTGGTAACAGCTCCGACAGGAAGATCAACACCACGCTCACGCCAGCGACCTGTAAACTCTGTGTAGAGAGATGGAGGTTCAGCAGCTCAGCGACGTCTGCCGCCACGCTCACACAACACAGGCTGTGAGTTCTGCAACTACAATGTGAGTTGTCACGGTTGCTAGGCGACAGGAGCGCAGCTTTGTGACAGGGGTGAGGACGGCCACGGCTGGAGACACAAAGCAGGAATCCTCTGAAGGCCAGACGTCTCATTCGGTTCGGCCTTCGCGGTCTACGAATGCTACGTTAAACATTAGCATGGCTTTTTTTATTTTAATATCTCATAAACTTCACTGTTAACATTCACGGTTACTAGTTTGTCCTCAGTTGCTTTGTCTCTGTGTGTTTCTGGTGTCCTGCTAACAACATGTGTACCCACTCACAACACCGCTCTGTTGTGTGGTCAAACTTTCTCCACATTTCAAGCACAGATGAGTTGAAATGTGTTGCAGGATAATCTGGGTGTGGGGTGGGGACTGTAAAGTATAACAACCAGAGATTCTCAGGCTTCCTGGTCTGTGACATCACCAATGTTTTGTTGAACGCTCTGCAGGTGTGGGTGAAGTGGATCATGCTGCACACCTGTCCCATCGGAGTACATTGTAACTGGACGATGTATTTATGAAGTCGGACACTATAAACTTTTACAGCCACCTTTCGTGCTTGTTGTGGGGGAGTGATACGAAACGTATATATTGTGGTTGGAAGTATCAGGTAAAGTCTGTCAGCTGTGGAGCTGAACATCTGGGAGATCGTAAACTCTTCAAACCTTTTGAAATACATTTTCAAGTTCCACTTCCAATTTCATCTTGACTTTATTCTGCCTTTTATTAATGTATTGATATTATTGCCTTTTATGATTTACTTTCAGTCAGCACGTAAAGTATGTGTTGGATCAGACCAGTGAAACCACACATCCTCGTAGTGCTTCTTTCTGCATAGGTCCAATCCCTCAGCACATATAGATCAATTGTGATCCGCCTGTTGGGAAGTTTTTCTTTTAATCATCTTGATGCAGCTCATCATAAACTACTTGCATCATACAGCGGGTTCTTCACTCGGACGCCTTACAATTGTCACACTTGTGGACAGAAACATTCCCCTAAAGAAAAATGGTTCATGCTTGCGTGGAGCTCCAAACAGGCCTAATATTTCATTTGTAACTTATTTATGACCATCACAGCTGCTTGGCTTGGTGTTAGAGCTCTTATTTGTTGGCACATCAAACTCAAACCAGCATCTTCTCATCCACTTCAAACATTGATGAGTGAACTGGCAGCAGTAGAAGCTGAGCAAAAGTCAGAAGAGCCAAAAACCAAGTTGGAGGGGCCGAGGGCTGAAGCAGGAAGCAGCCAAACAGCTTTCCCCAAGAGCTTTGCAGCAGAGCTGACATTTTAATTGCTGTTTATGACTTAATTTTGAAGAGTTGCAGCACAACAGAGAAATGAAACAGCAGATGGCCCAAGCAGTCTGGTTGGACAGACATAATGTCCCTGCCATGACAACCATACCATTGTGTTTTATTGTTTACAGTTGACATTGGAACTTTTATTTATGGAGTTGTCTTCATTACTGGAGAGAGGATCATTTGACTTAAGCTAATAATTATATCAATATGTACAGAATCGCATGAATATGAAAAGTGCAATCACGGTACAGTTGCAGTCATTTACCTGTAGTTGAACTTTCAGAGAGTTTCATAAACACAACTGTGGTAGTTTTACAGATTTACACCAGAACAAAACCTTAAAAGCCCGAAGTCTACGTTGGAAGTGATCGTGGTCAATTTTACTAAAATAAGCAGTAAGTCTCCAGTCATGCTAGCAGCTTCGTGTGGCTGTACATGGGCACAGTAGAGCTCTGGGCTAAATACTAACCTCCGAATGCTAATGTCTGTAGAGTCGGCTCAGGTAAAACTGCGTCTTCTGCTTCGCCCTGGGCTTGGAAAAAGGTACACTTCATCTAGAAACACTGCCTTCACATCAGACCTTCAAGCATCATATTCAAACAGTTTCATGAGGAATATAACTGTCTAAAATAGTCCAGTTTTACATTTCATCTCTCAGGTCTTTATGTGATAGTTGTAAATTTTTTACGCTGCCAAGGTAAGATAAATAAATCAAATGTTTACCACCGTAGTTTCATATATTATCACGCTAACATTTGCAGGGATATTACACTGAAAATCAAAAATGTGAACCTGCTGGTGGAAAAGTCTGGGAAGATGACATGCACAGAGCAACACTGCCAACATTAAAACCATGGCATAGCTAAAAACAATGAAATATGGCAAAGACTCACCAGTAAACACTGTGGTGTTCTTATTTGTGTTGAAGTCATTACATTAACCAGTTTGAGATCACCACTGACAAAATTCTGCTCTGAGCTGTTTTGGTGTTCGTCCTCTAATTGCTGTCCTGCACCTATTTTCTCTGAATGGAAACATGTGCAGCCTAAAAGCTCCCAAAACACTCCAACACACTCACACTTGAACAAAAAACAAATTCCATGGAAGCGAGACTATTTGGAAACTGATGGTGGAACATGATGGAACAGTTCATTTTATTTGTTCTGCTAAATTATCGTCTCTGTTTGTGGTAGTCACGTCCAATTCCTGAACGGATCAATCAAGGTGGAACGAATCAAATCGCAACTATGCAAATATTACAAACAAGGACACACATACTCAACTATGTTGGATTGTTTACTGAGGGAATCAGAGCTAATCTAGTGGGTTTATCCCAGTTTAACTTCTGGGTGATTAAATTGTGCTTCTTATTTTTTTCAAAACACGCTACATTTCTAGTTGTTTATTCAGCGCCCTGAGACACTGAAGCTTTTATTTTGAAGCCCATCAGAAGCAGCTTTGCATTTGACAAACATATTAGCAGTTTATTAAGCTAGAAGCAACGTGCGTCTAACTCGTAAAAAAAAGAAGACGTCACATGGCTTGAAGTCCAAACCCAAGGGAGGAAAACCTCCGTCACGGTAAAAACCCACTTGTCTCATTTGAATGAACCTTGTTGGGGTTCCAGGTGTTACTTCGTAAACCTATTGATGTCAGGACGTCCCTCAGAGCCTCCCACCTGCATGCTCATCAGCACACCACTACTTAAGGTGAAGACCTGGAAAAGCTGTTGTAGTCAGTGTTGCTTGGAGAAATCTACCTCTTCTGCTCTGTCAAAGGCAGAACCACAAAGAACTCAGAGGCAGGAATTCATTTTACCATTGTTCCCTCCACTGACACAAACATTTTACTGTGTTCCTGCCACTTGAGGAGGACTGCTTCAGAAACCGATCACAGTTCAAGGCTGGATTTTGACAGTGGTTATTTGTGAAGGACGGGGAAGTTGCTCAGCAGAAGACTCAGGCTCACAACCTGTAAGTCTGCATTATTGTGGTGGATCTCTGAAGCAGTTATGAAGTCTGATTGTCTGTCTCTTCCTCCAATACTTTTATTCCTTTACAGTATATGGCTTCTAAAGCTGTAATAGAAACGCTGCCTCTGTAAAGACACGTTGCTGTTGAGCTTGTCACATTAATTATCTGAATAGTTAATTTACTCTCAAGCACAAGTGGAAGGATTTCCTCCAGATCTATCAAAACTGTGAACCTATCTAAGAAAATGTGGTAGCATTATGTTTAGTCACAGCCTTCAAAATAAACCATGCAGTAAAAATGATAACATCTGCAGGAGCCGAACAGCTGAAATTCCTAATGACAGAATCTGATGGGTAACAGAATAAACACAGCTGAAGCCACCTAATGAACCCATGTTACACAACTTAGTTTGATTAGTCATTGATCAAATTCAAATTTCCACAGGGTGTTTTTTACAAGACAAATGATCACAAACTAATTGCCACAGTGAAAGCTACGCTGTTTCCCAAAAGCCATAACTACTAGTCCAGACCTGGCACATACAGGACTCAAAAACATATCAGTAGAAATACTACGTATTAGGGAGTAGAGAATAATGTTTAAATTTAGACCTAAATGTACTTTCTCAGTTCCCGCCAGTAAACACAGCTCAGCTCATTCATGTAGATCCAAGAACTGAGAAACAGTCAGTGAAAGCTGGAGTTTCTCAGCTGGTTCAGTCAAAGTCCGGGAGAGAAAAATGATGAAAGTTGAAAATCCCTCTACAATAATGGAAAACAGTAAATTAATGCAAATCACATGGCGTTGTACAGTCACATTAGCTTTTTTTTAAGTGTACACCTTTGGCCAAGTCACTACTTTCCCTTCACAGTCAAAACCTGGACGAGCTCGCAGTCCATGGTTGAACCCAACTGCAGACAAACTGTAATATTATTAGTTATTTAATAACTCAGCTGAAACTTAGCTGCAGTGTCTGTAGACACTCAGGAGCAGAGACTTGATGGTGGTATATATTGTATATATACAATTACAGAAAAAAATCTATTTAAAAATGTTTCAACCACCCAAACTGTTGTTTTTACCTCTTTATCCCCCCCATCCCTTCCTCATTCAAACCCTGATTTTACACACACTCACACACACACACACACACACACACTGTGTTCACTGTGAATGACAATCCCCTTCGCTCCACAGCGCTCGGCCACTTTTAGAGAGAGTGTGACTCAGTGTTTTCCTTTTACTGTTTTCACGTCAGTCGTACTTGGCTTTTATTTCTACATCTCCCTCTAAACCTATGTTTTTAAATTGAATGTACTGCAGGTGCAAGTTATTAGCCAGCGTGTTTTATGGCAGCGTGATAATCCTATGTGAATTCTGTGGTGATTAGGTATTCGCCACCTTTTATACTGTTGGAAGTCAAGTCTCACTGGACCTTTGAAGACTGCTCAAGCTACGAATGTGTTGACAACAGCAACACATCTCAATAAAGTGTGAACACGGGTTCTTGACTCACGTTGTTTCAATTATCCAGTTAGTCTTTGTCTTGAGCAAATAAGAGGCTGCAGCTAATCAGCCAATCGCCAGTCCTGGGGTTAACACCGACAGGCGCTAGTATAGAAATATATATATATATATATACATGTGTATATATATAGGTTTTGCACCCTGTCCCCTACAAACGTTGTTTTTTAAATAATGCCAACAGTATTATTAACATTTAATATTAGCTGGTGACTTTGTCTCTCTTATTATTGGTAAAAGCTTAAAGTCAGACACCAACAGACGACAAAAGCCTGACTTCATTTCAAAATCTGAATTTATATTAGTTTCTGTCGCCCTGAGAAAATAATCAGGAGATGCTCATCTCAGTCTGTCCCTTGGCAAATGGCCTCACGAGTGCACTGAAGAGATGTGATATCGTTCTCTGGCTGTCGTCCTTTTAATTCCTCATCTCAGACGTGTTGTTGTCCGACTGATAAAAACATGCACATGAAACACTTGTGATTCCTGTGTCCGTTCAGGCGCTTCAGGCTGTGTGAGCTCTTCACACGAGTCAATCTGCAGCTTTTAGCCTTAATACTCACATTCTCCAAACATGGGTTTCTAATTTGCATTCCCACTTATTAGGTCTATTAGGCGACACATTTCACCACCAAATACGGACTCTCCGATTTCTGAAAATGAAAAGCACATTGGATTGACCATCCAGGACAACAGACAGCTTTCTTCCAGTCATCAAAGTACAACCACATGGAAACCCCAGAGTGAAACCTGGACCAGCCCAGGCGTGATGGAGGTAGCGTTGTGGTCAGACGGCAGCCTCGGCCCAGGAAGCTGTCAATACTGACAAATGAAGAAAATCTAAAAATCTAAAGCTAAATAAACTCAGACCAATAATTCAGATAAAAACTGTTGGAGTTTACTGAAGAACAGTTTTTAAGGTCTCTACTCACACGTCAATTAAAATATCTGCTTCATGAAAAAATGCTTTTTGCTCCCAGTGATGGATTATGTAATTCTGTACTTGTATTGCTTAATACACAAGCTGACAGTCAGTCTGGAGAAAGAAAGGCGACTCAATGATGTTTCTGCCTCTGTTTACTCACAACAATCTTTAAAACTAAAGGAACTAATGGAGGAATAATAATATCTGCAAAATAAGGAAAAGCTTCAAAACCTAAAATGTGTAATTTTATATTTTCTAGGTGTCAAAATAAAAATAAACACCCTGTGGAGTTAGAAGTTGGAATCAGAAGTGAATTCAGAACTTAAAAATGACAGAAACTAAACTCATGTTACTGTATTTACTTGACTCTCTGCAGTGTAAAATATAGTAAAATGTAATATTACCATAAGGCCCTCTGGATATTTAGTGTTTTTGAAGCTCATCTCTCCAGGACTGGCTCTCAGTGAGTATAATATTGTGTAATGCTGCACATTTTCTTCTTCAAACACTCAACCCACCATGTGCTCGTTTAATATTTAGTAGACTTGAAAAACAGTTCAATAAAGCTGGAGGATGAAAAATTAGGTATGACAGTGAAAACCACCATTTGGCTGAGCTCACCTTGGCTGCTGCTCCGCTGTCCCTGACTTTTTCCATTAGTCTGTTCTTTGTAAATAAACCTACTTTATTAATTAGTGCTTGTTCTGCCTTCTTACCGTCCCAGTGGAAGAGCCTGAGGACGAAGACAACGTGCTGATATGTCTCCCAATTAAGGCTGTTAAATTCAGCACAGGTACTGCCGTCAGTGAATTATCCATGACTCACTGTTACAGTGTGTTTTCATCACTCCGCTCAGCCTCGGCTTCGTATGACGACACCTCGCTGTAAGAGCAAACCTTCCAAAACAGGTGCAGAGAGCAGCTTATCGCAGGATGACGGCGACGACTTCTTCAAATGAAATATGAGATGAAATTCCCACTCTCTCTCTTAATACATGTGTTTGGATGTAACGCAGACCTGCCTCAGACACAACCACATGTGAACAGTTTTGGCTCAGCTGATGCTAATTTTAAGGTGATGACATATTTTGCAAATCTAAACTTTTAAGTATTCCAGGCCATTAGTGGGTGTTGACCAGCGCTTGTCAAGGATTAAGCTTTAATTAAATTTGAAGCACAGAGAAACTGATCCAGTTATTTACGTTATGGTAAATTGACTCCAGTTGTAGAGATGGCAGCTTGTGGTTTATTCCCTTTGTGACAGTGTAAACAGGAAACTGAGAAAAAGTCATTTCATTAACAGAACACAGAGATTATCTTTAATGACGTCACTCAGGGCAGCTGGTAATCACTTACTGCGTACTGCTTTAAACCTGCCTTAGATTTCAAGGTTAAAGTTATAATATGTCCGAAACAACTAGACCTACGTTATATATGTTTTGAGTTGTGTTTGTACATTTTCCTGAATGTTTCCATCAATTTTCTCCGCTAGAGAAATTTTCATCATGTTGTCTAGGCAGCTTTCCATGGCAGTTTTGCAGAAAATAATAGTAATAATAACTTAAAATAATAATTTATATATTGCTCAACTGGTAGAGTGCGTACCACTTAGGCTCAGTCCTTAACGCAGCTGCCGTGAGTTCGAGTCCGACCCTTCGCTCTCTGATTTCCTGTCACTCTCTCACTGTCCCTGTCAAAATACAGGCAAAAACTGCCCAAAAAAAAAAGGAAAATAAGGAAAAGTACAATAGTGAATGTTCAGTGTTTCCATTGAGTGATGATAATGCAAATGAAGTTGGTTTTGTTTCTTAAACGAGACAACGGATTTCCAGCATCTGCCTCCCGATTGGAAGCAGCTCCCTGAGCCGCAATGAAGACGAGGAAATTGTTTTCATCTCAACTTTGTGAAATATCACTTCATGCACCACCAAACCACTTCAAACCACCTCATGCGTGTCCTGGCTCTTTGTGACTCTTCGTGTTTGGACTTTTTAAATGAACTTGGTCATAGTCATTTCCTGTTTTATTTTGAAGTAGCTTTCTTTGTGTGTCTTGTGTTTTTACTTCCTGTCTTTGTTCTGGTTCCCTCCAGTTTGATTGTCTGCCCCGCCCTGATGTGTTTCACCTGTGTGGCCCCTCCCTCTGTATTTAAGTCTGTGTCCTCTGTCAGTCCTTGTGTTGTCTGGAGTTTTTTTTTGGATTTGTGTTCTTTTTCTTATTTCATAAAAACCTTTTTTTCCATTTTCACTTTGGTTTGTCTGGATTTCAGGTTCAGTTCCTCCTGTAAACCTGACAATGTGAGCGTAAAGGGTAAGAGTCACCGTGTTATTACTGCGCAGACTCTCAGACAGAGCGGAGCGTAGGCGCACCTGTGCGTAGGCGCACCTGTGCGTAGGCGCACCTGTGCGTAGGCGCACCTGTGCGTAGGCGCACCTGTGCGTAGGAATACAATAGATCGACAGTTGAAAAATGTAGTTCCACAGTAACGGAGAGTTTGATGGCAGATAAAGTGGCTCAAAATATTCAAAATGAAGCGTAATTTCAACTGATGTTAGCTTTTTTGGGGGGGGGCCTTTTTTCAAGCGGTGAAAAGATGTTTTTGCGGATGTCCCCACCCACAGCAGCTCATCACTCCGCTAGTGTACCGATGCTCCTGCCGCCGCTCTGACAGAACCTCCTGCAGGTAACTCACTCGTAGATCAGTACCTCACACTATGTTTTGTGTCCGAACCGAACAATAGAAAATCAGATGATTTTATTTTTGCAACAGTGATGTGGAACAGCTTTGTAAAGCGAGTATCTGATCAGAAAATGTTTCCATGAGTCGTTCTGAGGACAGTCACAGACGATGTGCGACTGTAGTCTATAGTGAGCAATGTCGGACACAACTTGAGTTTGGAGGCCGGGTGTCTGTTTGTCATCGCTCTAATACTTGGACGACCATATTTTAATATAAGTTATTTTTGATAATATTAGTAATCATGGATAATACTTTAGCACTCTCTTGTGGTGCCAAGCTGGAAGTGCACAATGTGACTTTAAGCAGGTATAAAAAACGGGTACAGTTTTCAAGTCTTAAAAATGATTTTATAAATAATAATAAAAAACAACAAATTTCAATATCTCGTAGGAAACTGGAGCAGCCTGAGACGTGATTGGTTGTCGACTGTGTCAGGATCCAGACCTGGTCTGACTTCGGGGTATTATGAACCTAGTTCTGGATTTTTACAACAGTAGTTTTAAAAACCGGAACGACTCCCCAGAGGAACGTAATATATTAAAAACATTCAGTGTGTTTTTATATTTTTATCCTTGTAAAACGTTGTTTACATGTCTGTTGTTTACAAGCTGTTGATTCATCATCGTTATTTTGTGTGTTTGTGGCAACTCCCACATCTGGATTCTGGTTAGATCATCTCAACCCTCTGCTCTGAAACCAGTGGAACAAAGGTTTACTGGTTCCTGTCATTAGTACCAGTACAGGCTCCTTATTGGTCTCAGCAGGAGACTGAAACAGGATGGACTCACAAGATGTGAATAAATCTATTAAAAGAAATGATTAATTGATTAATCTGTTACTTCTCTCTGGGAGAAATGCAACGATGTAAACATGGTCTGATAAATCCTGTTAACGAGGGGGTGGTTAATTTGAAACACTGACTGTTACTTCCCGAGTTGTGCAACACCTCTGGTCCTCATCAAGGACGCAGGATTAAAGTTAACACTTTACCTCAAGCTGGAGTAGAAGCGTCTTCACAAATAAAGAGCAGCGTTTTACGGCCTCATGTGTTGCAGACGTCCTCTGGAAATGTTTAAGGATATGAGGTTAACATTGCTTTCCTTCACATTTACTCCTAATGAGTCCTTTCTGTCCTCCACACACAACATTACTCCTCTTTATTATGAGCTTGCTTTTTGTAATTGTCCTCTGGTGCAGAGAACAAACACTTTAATCATCCATATTTAAAGATCTTATATTAAAGAGCTTAAAATCTGAACTCTTAACTTTTTACAGAAAGGGCTGCACAAACTTTAATTCAAGACTCTTGAAGACATTTTAAAACCACATAGACTTTTAATACCAGTGTTTGATGTCTCTGTACACCCTGCAGTCATACAAAAACATTTTCACTAACTTTACAGCACGAGAACATATTAGAGACTTTGGTCAGTTTATAATTATAAATTACATTAAAATGACCTAAAGTTTTTGATAGTCAGAGCTGCTCTCATCTGAAACAGACATTAAAGATTTGTCATAACAAGAAGAAATGTAATAAAGAATGTTTTGCTAATGTAGCTAGCCATCAAATGTTAACAAGCTAGCATACCCTGGCTTTTCACCCTTATCTGCTAACTTTTAGTTTCATATTTCATAACAAGATATTTAGAGCAGTGATAATATGTTCAACATGTCTTCATCTGTCTGTCCTGTTAACAGAGACTCTGTTAGGCTCATCAGTCATGACAGTCCAGTGTGGATTGGGTGGTGATTCAAAGGGCTGGAAGCAGCTTCAATAAAACAAAAAAAAATCTGGTAAAAGCTTTTGGCGCAATGTATCCCTGAGTCTGGCCCTCCACATCTGGGATGATTCCTGCTGTTGTCCTCCAGTGTCGTTTGACAGCCAGGAGGGTTTTGTGTGTGTGTGCCAGAATTGGTGGCATCTGACAGTCGCGCTGTACGTGGGCCGGACCTGGGCCGAGAAACAGGGCAGGTACTGAGCCAGAAGGAACACAAATATGTGGCCCAAGTATTAGCCAGAATAATTTTGCTATCTGGGCACTGTCTCTGGATGGTGTGCTGTGTTTTCTACTACAGCCACACATGCTTCTAGTTTGAATGCCTAAAATTACAACTTTCATCCTACTATCATCTGCTTCCATGTGATTGGTTGGCTGTGTCCCTGAAGGTGTTTGTTTCTCTTGGTTGAGTCTCAATTTGACAAAGTGTGAAATCCAAAAGAAACAGAAGCGATGTGAACAGTTTTTTTAGTAATTTCATTCTGAAACGTAGATAAAGTTAGTGAAGACAACATCTGCTCTGTCTGAACTGTAAGAGAGTTGTTCATCTCAGAACTGTGAACAGGCAACGGAGATCTGCCTCCATGTAACGCAGCTGTTGACTTTGCCAAACTCACTGGAGCACTTCTGTGGTGAAGGTGCAGAGACACGAAACATTCGCACATTAATTCAGAACTTGCTGACACATTGACACCACAGTACAACTCACACGCTCAAGTCCCAACAGTCCAGATTGAATGCCACAGCTGGAGGACAAATTTCTAACATAATTCTGAACCTTTGTGAAGTTTCATTGGTATGCAGTGTAAACCAGATTCTCATGTTGGCCTGTAGACGCCCTTTGGATGAATCCAAGGAAGTTTAACTGAATACGTACGCAGCTTTTCAGCACCACCATCCTGCCTTATATTTACACCACTGCTCATGAAATGGGCCATTGAGAAATTTAGCTCTAAAAACATGAAGTTTCCTTAAAGCTTGCACTTTACTAAAGTGAGATGTCTTTGGAAACTGAAGCTGGTGTTTGTGTTTTTAAGTAGCTCGTTTGTTCCGTGGTGTTTTACTCTGAAGGAGCCTGATGAGGTCAGACAGAGAAGATACAGTGCTGGCGAATCAGGAGACAGATGATAATCTGATGAGTCACTTCCTGCAGGGAGATTTTCCACCAGTGACCCAACTGTCGTCGAGAGGGTCGACTTGGCTGCTGCAGTTTCTTCTATGATTTAGGCTGATAATCATATCTTTATGTGGAGGTTTATTTTCCTGCATGTCACTATAGTCTCATGTCCGGCCTCTGAACCGCTGCACACTCACCTGAGATTCTTCAGCAGTTCTAATACTAAAGACCAGCGGTCAGCAAGTCAGTTCGGTCTCGGGTCAATTTTCTCTAAACCCATCAGATGGCGGCCAGAACATAATCCAAGGCTAATTTAAGATATTGATAAAAATGCAACTGGAATTGACTTTGACTGGTAAAATGATCACGATAATCTTTTTGGGCAGAATCACAATCCACCATCTTGCTCATCATCTGCATTCTGTTTCCGCTCTGATTTTATTCTGAAAGTCCTGACAGGAAGTTGCGTTTCCTATCTTTTCGCTGCTTTGACACTTCTTTCAGATGTTTGTGCGCTCGTCCACCCGATGTCACGTATTATATATTTGTATTATCCGTGGTTATGTGTCGGTGCGCTCCCATGCTTAAACAAACAGCAGTGCACCTCTGTCCTCAGGTGAAGCTGAGAGGAGGGATCTTCTCACCTGGATGAACCTGTGTGGATGAACAGAAGGTGTGTTCCCATGAACCTGCTTCATGCACAGTTTGAAATTGTGAACTAAAAAAGTAAAATGGAAGGTGGTTTTTGCTAGAAATCTGGAATAACATGAGCAGAAAACACAACAACACTCAATGGAAACAGAACATTTGTAATTGTTGGTTTTGTCTATTTTCTAAAAAGAAAAAAAACTGCAACGGAAACATGTCGAGAGACAACGAGACTCAAACTGTCGTTACAAACCAAACGACATGAATCAGTTCACTGGTGCAGCGGAAACATTCCTGCATCAGCTTTGTTTTCTTTAATTTGATGTGGAATTATAATAAATAATTTACAGCACATTGTCTGTATATTGTATATGACATATATGTCCCTATATCAACAGTGATGTTGCCATATTATTATCTGTTATAAATGTGTATTTTCATATACATTCTCTGGATATATGAAAATACACATTTATAACATATATGAAATACACATAGTAAAATTTGTACATATCCATCCCCGACAGGCATGGGGATGGATATGTATTTACATAACATGTATAATCATACATACATAAACATATGTTTGTATCGGCTATATAAAATTGTTCCAGCTTCTAAAAGGTTTCATATAAATAATTTTTACGTATGTAACTTTTGTTTTATCTGTCCATACATGTCATATAGAAAAATTCAGTATATGTAGATATATTACATTTGCGTACGGAGATGCAGATTGTTTCTTCTTCTGCTGCTGTGAAGACGTCACCATAAAACTGACACCGGAGACGTTAAGCAGCATCACTGTCACTGTCAGTCCGTTACCTTAAAGGACCCAGCAGGGCAGTAACCTGAGGGGTAAGTGTGGAGGCGCCCCGCTGGGAGGACACACACAGCACTACATACATCACATGGAGGTGGGGGAGTGTGGGTGGAGGACAGGAGACATGTGGATCTGTTTTCCTGCTCTCAGCAGGTCTGACTGTGTTTTCACTGCCTCTCTTCAGCTCCACTCACGCTCACAGTTGTGACATTAGTTTAGGGTCAACAGGAACGAAAGGCTGCCCCTTCCCGCCTACTCCAACCTGCTCCATCTGCCCAAGCCTCCTGCCAGTGTTCATCCACGTCTGAGCCCATTTAAACCACATGTACCTCATGTTGCTGCTAATATTGTTTTAGCCTTCCAGGTTCTCACTCTGCTTCCAGGCAGCTGCTGGCTCTCGGCCATTTCATCACAACAGCAAAATTAATCTGCGCAGACCTGGAAGGTTTTGGCCGTCCATCACAGCGAACATCAGATCTGCTCTTTGTTGTTTAGTGCTGATGATGATAAATGATACGAGGAGAACTAAACTGTCTGGGTGTTATTGACTGTTTTCTTTGTTCCAGGCGGAGAGTCAATAGACTCATATAATGATGTCATACAGTATTCCTGCCCGATGTTTATGTTTCAGCATTAAAGTCAATGAACAAGTTGATTTGTAGCTTCAGGTTCTTAAAGCAGGAGATCAGTGTTGAACAGTCAGGTGCTGAACCAGGTGTGCTGTGATCAGTCCTCCTGTTCACTGGTCCTCACTCAGAGACAAGAACCAGGAGTCTAGTGACGACACTCTGAAACAAAGAGTCAACAACAGAAAACCTGATTCAGGATTTGCTTCAATCGCGAGTTCCAGTTCTCCTCGTACACCTGCACAGTTCCTCAGGCACCTGTCAGGTAGACTGTCCCTTCATGTGATCCAGACTGAGTCCATGATGCTGGGATCAGGTCTCTGCGGGCTCAGACCCTCTGCTGCAGGAGACGCCTCCTGATGATGATGATGATGATGATGATGATGATGATGATGATGACGATGGAGAAGAATCTAAAAATCTAAAGAGGCTGAAACTTCTTCACGGGACTGTAAAAGTTTAACTCTTTAACTTCCGGTGACGTTTCAGCAGAGTCAGGTCATGAACATTACGGCTGCGTCGCGTGTACATGCGGCTGCAGAGCTGGTCTCCATGGTAACAGGTTAGCGCAACACTGCGTCACGTGATCTAGAGATTCAGCCTCTCACCTATTTTTCACATGTGACGCGTCTCCCTGTAAAAACAGACCTGATGATGTCATAGTGACAGAAATATATAAATAAATAAATAATGTTTTGAAACAAAATGATCTTTAAAGAAGATTAAAAATGTTTTTCCCATATTAAAAGATAGGATCTTTCTTGTTGCTGCTGGCCGGACCACATCATATACACTGGAAACTATAAACTATTACATCCATGGTAGAAACTGGAGAATCAAAGTCGTTATCCGGCCTCCATATTGATACAGGCTCGGATGTGGGCCGCCAGCATTTTAGAGACTTTCAAGTGACAATGAGTCGGAAAAGGTTGGGAACTACTGGTTCAGTCTGAATCTGAATATGACACAGACAAAAAATGATGAAAATATTACTTAAGAAATCCAACTTTCAGTAACATGTAAAGTCTGTGTAGAGAGACGGTGTGTTCCCGCTCTGAGCACAACAACAAAGAGCTACTTTTGAAAGTTCTGCAAAAAAATCTAAAGTAGGATCTGTGTGTGTTTCACTGTGTGTGTGTCTGTGTGTGTGTGTGTGTGTGTGTGTGTGTGTGTGTGTGTGTGTTTATACATGTTTGGGACCTTTTCCCAGTCTAAACACCAACCTTGTGAGGACCAGTAGTCCTTATGGGACCACAGCACGGTCCTGCTGAGGCTGGTTAAGGTTACAGTTAGACTGTGCACAACTTGTGTGTGTCTGTGTATTTGTGTGTGTGTGTGTGTGTGTGTGTGTGTGTGTGTGTGTGTGTGTGTGTGGTGCTCTGCTGTTTGTCAGATTCCATCCAGAACCTTTTTAAAAACAAACTGAATTCACACGAAGACGAGGTGTTTCTCTGAACCTTGTGTATTTGGATTATGATCACGGTGTCAACATCTTAACACGCTGCTCACTTCAATCCTGCTGAAGGCAGCTGGACAGACGCAGGCCTGAGCTTCAGTCCAACTGCTGCATTTGAAAACGTAAAAGAGAAAATCTCAACATTTTAAAAAGCATCTTGAACTTGTTTTTTCCAACGTCTTATTCTCCAGCTGGTACTCTTTGTGTTCATGTTTTCATGCACTCGTTTTCTTTTTTCGTTGTTTCTCATCTTCAACCTTCAAAAAGTCTGTGATGATTGTTTGGAAAAGTGCCACAAAAATGAAGCTGAAAAGCTGAATGCAGCTTTAAATATGGGACATAAGAAGCCAACAGCGTGTGATGCTCCTGTTTTTGTGTAAAATCCCGACTACAGCGTCTGGACAGACGTTAAATCTCAGAAGAAGAAACAGTTTCTACCTGCTTTCCTTTGATTTATACGTCTGTCTGTCCAGTGTCTTTGATTTGTTGCTGCAGGCTGAAGATATAAAGATATAAAAGAGAAAAGCAACACAAAACAAAAAAGTCCCATTTGAGAAGCCAGAACCAAAATTGTTGGTGATTACTAATAATTTCAGCCTTCATAACAGGACAAGGAGAAACAGTCTGTTCACTAACCAACAGGGAAAACAAACGAAAACCAAAACAGCAGCATATGAATGTGATTCAGAGGAGACGAGGTTGAATGTGAAAAGCCAATGTCACAACACATTACAGCCTCCAGTCTGGAGAGTAAATACAGCAGTTTTATTGGTATCTAGACCAGGTACCGACTAACTGCTGAAATTACATTCAGACTTGGCCTTTGTCCGTCAGATGAATCTGTTTCAGGGAAGACTCATTGTTTTCTCTTGTTATTGATAAATACTTTGACCAAGTAGTTTTAGCTGCCTGAATATAACCACATGTTCACCACAGGGAGGCCGATCAGGAGAGACCACAGCGGCGCTGACGCTCTGTGACGCTCTGGAATCCATTGAGCACGACTCACCTCATCACACGCAGGCCGCTCAGCGGACGCCGCTTCAACCGTCTAAAGAAACAGATACATGAGTGTACATCAATGAGCTGAACATAGATTTACAGAAACCGCAAAGACTGAACTGAAATGAGATGGTCTGGTCTACAGAGGACTTTCTCTTTGTGTGTGAATGTATAGTAATATAATTAAAATAAATAATTATTTTCCATTACAACAACAAGCACCAGTACGACAATTAACTGTATGTATAATTTCCTTTGGATCAATAAAACATTTCTGAAAATAAAATGAAATGAGACGGTCTCGTTGCGCCACTGTGCCGCAGTCAGTCTTCAGATGCAGCTTCTGAACTGAGACACAGTTGGAGACAGGTGCGTGTCCAATCAGCTGAGTTTACCTCAGGTGGTATCTACTCAAGGTGTAGAAACAGCTCAGGAAGAACCTGAGCGGAACTGACGGAGTCATAGTGGGACTGATGAGGGGAAAATGAGCTTTAAAGGCTGAAACACAACAACGTGAAAACAGTGAAGGGGTCTGAAGACTTTCTGAATTCTCTGTATGAGATAATAAAACAATAGAAAGTGGGGTTTCTCAGTTTCTCACTTTTTAAACACAGTTCACTGGATTTCCGTCCGTATAATTACACCCATGCGCCTGAGCTGCTTCCAAGGTCTGCCTTCAATTTTCATTTAGAAAGATTGTTTTTTTGTGCTGATAACCAGATATAAGACACGTGCTTCGCTCACTGACAGTTGTACTTGGGCAGGGAGGGACGTAGGACAGCCAAAACCTGAGGACGAGCGCCAGTTTGGCTGCAGATGTAGATGTGGGGGGACGCCAGCAGCAGAGGGGAGAATAATGAGCCGTCTGTGAACACAGTCCAGACCTGAAGGGCTCGTTAAAGCTCCATCTGAGGGCAGCTCTCACATCGCGTGACACATTACAGACCTTTTCCACCCTCGCACTTTGTCTCAATACAGGAGCTGGATCCTGTGAGGGATTTGGCCCAAGAAGACGCGTTCTTCAGCTCAGACTCACCCTGCTCTACCTCCCAAAATGAGACGGAGACCAATGCTAATGGAGCTTTTGGGCAACTATTAAGTCGTAAATCAAACGTTTCCAGGTTTGCCATCAGTCGTTTCAGGCAGACAGAGTTGCAGGTTCAAGGTAAACATAAACGAAGAACATCGCATGTCCAATAAGTACAATAACTCATAACCTCGTTTCTCCAGCTTCAAGAGTTAATGAGGATTCCTCTGGACATCATCAGATAGTGGATCACAGCTGATGGCTTGGTCCAGTTCTTGGCCACATCTAAAGGTGTCCCCTGAATTTGAACCGACCTCTCCGACCTAATAAAATCTGGATTTTGGAGAACTGGACCAAAGCTCGTGATCTCACTGTCCTCACTGGAGGTATTCTGGGAAATGGACTAATCCGGCACAGTCCCACCAGCTGCCTCTGAGCTACATGACTGAAGTCTTTGTGATTTTGGATTTCACTGACGACTGGCACTCGTGGTGCGTTTGATGACATCCAGTGTTCAGATGTGTATGATGATTGTGAAGCTACATAAATAACAACACCAATTGCCAGGCAGCGTGTAAAATGCAGGGTTCACACCTAATCAAAACTCTGGCTGTACTCAAGGCGACTTGATAGCCAAGTGGATACAGGCAGGGGATGCAGTTTTGGCAGAAGAGTGGCGGGCTGCTAACACAGCCATCTTGTGGTTGCAGATTCCCTGTCGGCTATAACATGGTTTCTCATCCCTCTCACACTGATACCCATAAAACAATCTGATTATTAGACGAAACATATGCAGCCATATGAAACCTGCAGCTATAAAAAAAAAACTCGGCCCCGGTTCGAGTCCCGCATCGGACGGCCTTTACTGCATGTCATTCCCTTCCCATTTCCTGTCTCTCTACTGTCCTGTCAAATAAAGGCATAAAAAGCCCCAAAAAATATACTTTTAAAAATAGGAAAATGTGTTTTTTGTGCAGTGGAGCAGCCGGAGGTCAGTGCGGGTTGTTTGTCAAAACATCTGGTTTTTTATTAGAAGAAGTCAAGGGACAATAAATGGTGATGAACCATAAAAAACTGCGGTCCTTCTCCCAATCAGCTTCACTTCCAACCAGAGACGGAGTTAGACCCACTCACAGTGATGGGTATAAACCTTAATGGTTCATTATTTCTGCTTATGCAGTGGTTTATGTAAGAAATAAAAAATGACATCAAACTCCTGCTGATATCTGAAGATGGAGCAGAGAGGCTGATCTGAGAACAGAACCTGAGGTGACCCCTATTTAACCTGTTTGTTTCCTTTTAAACTTTGTATTGATACAGGCCTAATGGAGGGTCATCATTTTTACTCCTGCATCATGTTTGTTGTTCCTCCGCGCCGGCGACAGTCAGAGCACGAATCATTTTGTTTTTGGGTTTTCCGTCCGTATGTAGGTAGAAACATGCATCTCTTTCTGTCAATATCTCCATAACACCTTGAGGGAATTTCTTTTTGTTAAAATGTTCACCTTTTTAGTCCTTACTGTACTATGATGTTTTTATGACATAGAATACTATGTTATTTTTATGACATTTTATGTCTTACTATACTATGACATTTTATGACTGTCACGCACTGTCTGGATAGGTCTCATACCTCCTGTTTTATTTTGATACTCACCTCTTGTCTAGTTTCAGGTCCTTTACTTCCTGTCCTCGTGTGTGTTCCTCCTGTGTGATTACCTGCCCTGCCCTAATGTGTTGCACCTGTGTCTCATTGTCTCTCCCCCTCCTGAGTATATTATCTTTAGTGTCCCCTTCCTTCTGTGCCAGTTCGTTTTGTTCCCTCGTGACGGCGTTCCAGCATTTTTTCTTGTGAGTTTCTTGGAGCCAACATTTTCCTGACGTGTTTTTGCCTTTTGCCTGCTGATTTCGACACTTTTGCCCTTCTGACTGATCACCTGTATACCGACCTCGTTCTGACTGAAAGGACTGATTTTTGAACTGCTTCTGAGTCTGTGTCTACATTTGAGTCCAGGCCTGTGGTTCAGCATTGACAATGACATTTTTAAACCTCAATTATACTATGACTTTTTATGACGTACTATACTACGACTTTTTGTACCTTACTATACTATGATGTTTTGTACCTTACAACTTGTTGTACTATGACATTTTATGACGTACTATATTATGACTTTTTATGACTAACTATCCTGTGACATTTTATGTCGTCCTATAGTGTGACTTTTTATGAGATACTATACTATGGCTTTTTATGAAATATTATATTATAACTTTTTATACCTTACTATACCGTGACTTTTTTAACCATACTGTACTATGACATTTTATACCTTACTATACTATGACTTTTTACAACTTACTATATTATGACTTTTTATACCTTAATATACTGTGACATTTTATGAATTGCTATACATTTTATGTCTTCCTGTATTATGACTTTTATAACGTACTATACTATGACATTTTATGTCTTTCTATACCATGGCTTTTTATGACCTATTATATTATGACTTTTTATACCTTACTATACCGTGACTTTTTACAACTTACTATATTATGACTACTATACCTTTCTATACTGACATTTTATGAATTGCTATACTATGACATTTATAACTTATTTTCTATACTATGACATTTATAACTTGATATACTATGACTATTATACCTTGCTATACTACAACTTTTTATGACTTAGTATATATGACTTTTTATATCTTACTATATTATGACATTCTATGTCTTTATTATATTATGGCTTTTTATGAAGGAAATGGGGAGGCAGAGAGAGGGGGAATGACATGCAGCAAAGGCCGTCCGATGCGGGACTCGAACCGGGGCCAACTACAGCTAGGACTGTAGCCTCTACACATGGGGCACCTGCTTAGACCACTACACCACACGAAGCCCCATAATGACTTTGATAACTTAGTATAGTATAACTTTTTATGACTTAATATACTATATACCTTATGATACGATGACATTTAACGACTTACTATACTTTGACATTTTATGACTTAATTTACTATGACTTTTGTACCTTACTTTACTATGACATTTTATGGCTTTCTATTCTATGACGTTTTATACCTTACTATACTTTGACTTTTTATAACGTGATTATGTTTTGTAACTTACTATACTATGACTTATTATGACTTACTATATTATGACTTTTTGTAGCTTGTTATACTGTGACATTTTATACCGTACTATACTGTGACATTTAATGTCTTCCTATGCTATGACATTTTGTGACTTACTATACTATGATTTTTATACCTTACATTACCATGACTTTTTATGAATTATTATATTATGACTTTTTTACTTTGCTATACTATGACTGTTTATGATGTATTGTACTGTGACATTTTATACCTTACTATACTATGACGTTTTATGACTTATTGTATTATGACTTTTTATACCTTACTATAGTATGACTTTTTATGCCTTACTATACTATGAGGTTTTTATGACTTTTTATGCTTTACTATACTATGACGTTTTTATGACTTTTTATGCCTTAATATACTATGATGTTTTTATGACTTTTTATGCCTTAATGTACTATGACGTATTCATGACTTTTTATGCCTTAATGTACTATGACGTATTCATGACTTTTTATGCCTTGATATACTATCAAATTTTTAGGATTTTTTATGCCTTACATTTTTATGACTTTTTATGCCTTCTTATACTATGACGTTTTTATGAATTTTTATGCCTTACTATACTATGAATTTTTATGCCTTACTATGCTATGACTTTTTATGCCTTAATATTATATGACTTTTTATGTCTTACTATACTATGACTTTTTTATGACTTTTTATGCCTTACTATAGTATGACGTTTTTATAACTTTTTATACCTTACTGTACTATGACTTTTTAAACCTTACTATACTATGACTTTTTTATGACTTTTTATGCCTCACTATACTGACTTTTTATGTCTTACTATACTATGACATTTTTATGAATTTTTATACCTTACTATACTATGACTTTTTTACGACTTTTTATGCCTTACTATACTCTATCGTTTTTTTTTACTTTTAATGCTTTACTATGCTATGACTTTTTATGCCTTAATATAATATGACGTTTTTGTGACTTTTTATGTCATACTATACTATGACTTTTTTATGAATTTTTATGCCTTACTATACTATGATGTTTTTATAACTTTATGCTATACTATGACTCTTTTATGAATTTTTTATACCTTACTATACGATGACCATTTTATGCCTTACTATGCTTTCACTTTTCATGCCTTACTATACTATGACTTTTTATACCTTAATATACTATGACGATTTTTTGACTTTTCATGGCTTTGATTTACTATCGTAGACTTTTTATACCTTACTATACTATGACTTTTTATGCTTTACTATACTATGACGTTTCTATGAATTTTTATTCCATACTATACTATGACTTTTTAATGATTTTTTTATACCTTACTATACTATTACATTTTTATGACGTTTCTATGCCTTACTATACTATGACGATTTTTTGCCTTTTTATTCCTTATTATACTATTACTTTTTTATGAATTTTTTATGCCATACTATACTATAACATTTTTTGGACTTTTTATAACTTACTATACTATGACTTTTTATGCCTTACTATACTATGACTCATACGACTTTTTATGCCTTAATATACTATGATTTTTTATGACTTTTTATGCCTTACTATACTATGACTTTTTATGCGTTACTATACTATCATGTTTTTATAACTTTTTATGCCATACTATACTATGACTCTTTTATGAATTTTTTATACCTTACTATACTATTACATTTTATGACTTTTTATGACTTAATGTACTATGACTTTTTTATTACTTTTTATGCCTTACTGTACTGCGACGTTTTAATGATGTTTTATGATTTACTATGTTATGACTTTTTATACCTTACTATACTATGACTTTTTATGCTTTACTTTACTTTGGCGTTTTTATGACTTTTTATGCCTTGCTATACTATGACGTTTTATGCCTTACTATACCATGACGTTAATACGACTTTCTATGCCTTACTATACTATAACTTTTTTATGACTTTTTATGCCTTATTATACTAATACTTTTTATTCCTTACAATACTATGTCTTTTTTATCACTTTTTATACCTTACTGTACTATGACTTTTTAAACCTTGCTATATACTATGACGTTTTTATCACTTTCTCTGCCTTACTGTACTATGACTTTTTAAACCTTACTTTATTATGACTTTTTATGCCTTACTATACTATGACGTATTTATGACTTTTTATGCCTTACTATACTATTACTTTTTTATGACTTTTTATGCCTTGCTATACTATGATGTTTTTATGACTTTTTATACCTTACTATACTATGATGTTTTTATGACTTTATGCCTAAATGTACTGTGACGATTTTATGACCTTTTATGCCTTACTATACTATGACTTTTTATACCTTACTTTACTGTGACGTTTTTATGACTTTTTATGCCTTACTATACTATGACTTTTTTATGAATTTTTTATGCCTTACTATAATTTGACTTTTTTTTAGAACTTTTTATGCCTTACTATACTATGACTTTTCATACCTTACTATACTATGACTTTTTATGCCTTACTATACTATGACTTTTTTATAACTTACTATACTATGACTTTTTATGCCATACTATACTATGACATTTTTATGACTTTTTATGCCTTACTATACTATGACTTTTTTTTTAATCACTTTTTATGCCTCACTATACTATGGTTTTTTATGGCTTTTTATACCGTACTATGCTATCACTTTTTTATGACTTTTTATGCCTTACTATACTATCACTTTTTATGCCTTACTCTACTATGACATTTTTATGACTTTTTATGACTTACTATACTATGACTTTTTTATTAATTTTTTTCACCTTTGTCACGACTCGGCTTCAAGGCCATGACACACAAGGAGGGAAACACAGACCGAGATGAAAACAAGAATAAATTTATTTAACAAAAGACAAAATCAACACATGAGCAACACAAAAGATGATGGGATGTGAGCAACAGTAAATCTGTGGTGAGTGTACGTGAGTGTGTGAGTGATAGGTAATGGGTGTGTGTGAAAGTGTTGGATGTAGAAAAACAAAAGACAGCAACACTGGGGAAATGAATGGGGTCAGAGAGAGAACTCTGGTTCAATGAAGCTGGAGCTTTATAGTAGTGGGCGGCACCAGGCCCAGGTGTCTTCATCTGCAAGTTGGCATCTCCGCCCACAAATGACCTGCAGACAAATTGACAATCAGGATGAGAACACAAAACACAACCTGAAAGCTGATGACGGAACAGGGGTCCATCTCACCTTACTATACTATGACTTTTTTATGCCTTACTATACTATGATATTTTTATGACTTTTTATGCCTTACTATACTATGACGTTTTTAAGACTTTTTATGCCTTACTATACTATGACTTTTTTTTTTATCACTTTTTATGCCTTACTCTACTTTGACTTTTTTATCACTTTTTATGCCTTACTATATTATGGTTTTTTATGGCTTTTTATACCGTACTCTACTATTACATTTTTAGGACTTTTTATACCTTACAATACTATGACGTTTTAATAACTTTTTATGCCATACTATACTATGACTTTTTTATAAATTTTTTATGCCATACTATACTATAACTTTTTTATGATTTTTTTATAACTTACTATACTAAGACTTTTTATGCCTTACTATACTATGACTTTTTTATGACTTTTTATAACTTACTATACTATGATGTTTTTATGACTTTTTAAGCCTTACTATACTATGATGTTTTTATGACGTTTTATGCCTTACTATACTATGACTTTTTTGTGACTTTTTATAACTTACTATACTATGACGTTTTATGACTTTCTTATGCCATACTCTACTATGACGTTTTTGATTTTTTATAACTTACTATACTATGACTTTTTATGACTTTTTATAACTTACTATACTAAGACTTTTTATGCCTTACTATACTATGACTTTTTTATGCCTTTTTGTAACTTACTATACTATGACGTTTTATGACTTTCTTATGCCATACTCTACTATGACGTTTTTGACTTTTTATGCCTTGCTATACTATGATGTTTTTGTGACTTTTTATGCCTTACTATACTATGACGTTTTTATAACTCTTTATGCCTTAATGTACTATGACGTTTTATGACTTTTATGCCTTACTATACTATCACTTTTTATGCCTTACTATACTATGACATTTTTGGAACTTTTTATACCCTACTATACTATGACTTTTTTATGAATTTTTTATGCCATACTATACTATAACTTTTTTATGACTTTTTATAACTTACTATACTATGACGTTTTTAAGACTTTTTATGCCTTACTATACTATCACTTTTTATGCCTTACTATACTATGACTTTTTTGTGACTTTTTATGCCTTACTATACTATGACGTTTTTATAACTCTTTATGCCTTAATGTACTATGACGATTTTATGACCTTTTATGCCTTACTATACTATCACTTTTTATGCCTTACTATACTATGACATTTTTAGAACTTTTTATACCCTACTATACTATGACTTTTTTATGAATTTTTTATGCCATACTATACTATAACTTTTTTATGACTTTTTATAACTTACTATACTATGACGTTTTTAAGACTTTTTATGCCTTACTATACTATGACTTTTTTTTTTATCACTTTTTATGCCTTACTCTACTTTGACTTTTTTATCACTTTTTATGCCTTACTATACTATGGTTTTTTATGGCTTTTTATACCGTACTATGCTATCACTTTTTTATGACTTTTTATACCGTACTATACTATCACTTTTTATGCCTTACTCTACTATTACATTTTTAGGACTTTTTATACCTTACAATACTATGACGTTTTAATAACTTTTTATGCCATACTATACTATGACTTTTTTATAATTTTTTATGCCATACTATACTATAACTTTTTTATGATTTTTTTATAACTTACTATACTAAGACTTTTTATGCCTTACTATACTATGACTTTTTTATGACTTTTTATAACTTACTATACTATGATGTTTTTATGACTTTTTAAGCCTTACTATACTATGATGTTTTTATGACGTTTTATGCCTTACTATACTATGACTTTTTTGTGACTTTTTATAACTTACTATACTATGACGTTTTATGACTTTCTTATGCCATACTCTACTATGACGTTTTTGATTTTTTATAACTTACTATACTATGACTTTTTATGACTTTTTATAACTTACTATACTCAGACTTTTTATGCCTTACTATATTATGACTTTTTTATGCCTTTTTGTAACTTACTATACTATGACGTTTTATGACTTTCTTATGCCATACTCTACTATGACGTTTTTGATTTTTTATAACTTACTATACTATGACTTTTTATGCCTTGCTATACTATGATGTTTTTGTGACTTTTTATACCTTACTATACTATGATGTTTTTATGACTTTATGCCTTAATGTACTGTGACGATTTTATGACCTTTTATGCCTTACTATACTATCACTTTTTATGCCTTACTATACTATGACTTTTTTGTGACTTTTTATGCCTTACTATACTATGACGTTTTTATAACTCTTTATGCCTTAATGTACTATGACGATTTTATGACCTTTTATGCCTTACTATACTATCACTTTTTATGCCTTACTATACTATGACATTTTTAGAACTTTTTATACCCTACTATACTATGACTTTTTTATGAATTTTTTATGCCATACTATACTATAACTTTTTTATGACTTTTTATAACTTACTATACTATGACTTTTTTATAACTTTTTATAACTTACTATACTATGACTTTTTATGCCTTTTTATAACTTACGTTTTTATGACTTTTTATGCTTTACTATACGATGACTTTTTATGACTTTTTAAGCCTTACTATACTATGATGTTTTTATGACGTTTTAAGCCTTACTATACTATGACGTTTTTATGACTTTTTATAACTTACTATACTATGATATTTTATGACTTTCTTATGCCATACTCTACTATGACGTTTTTGATTTTTTATAACTTACTATACTAAGACTTTTTATGCCGTACTATACTATGACTTTTTTATGACTTTTTATAACTTACTATACTATGACTTTTTATGCCTTACTATACTATGATGTTTTTATGACGTTTTATGCCTTACTATACTATGACATTTTATGACTTTCTTATGCCATACTCTACTATGACGTTTTTGATTTTTTATAACTTACTATAATATGACTTTTTATACCATTTTATACCTTACGTTTTTATGACTTTTTATGAATTACTATACTATGACTTTTTATGCCTTACTATACTATTACTTTTTTATGACTTTTTATGCCTTGCTATACTATGACGTTTCTATAACTTTTTATGCCTTACTATACTATTACTTTTTTATGACTTTTTATGCCTTAATTTACTATGACTTTTTATGCCTTACTATACTATGACGTTTCTATAACTTTTTATGCCTTACTATACTATTACTTTTTTATGACTTTTTATGCCTTGCTATACTATGACTTTTTTGTGACTTTTTATGCCTTAATTTACTATGACTTTTTATGCCTTACTATACTATGACGATTTTATGACTTTTTATGCTTTACTATACTATGACTGTTTATACCGTTATAAACTATGACGTTTTTATAATTTTTTATGCCATACTATACTATGACTTTTTTATTAATTTTTTATGGCATGCTATACTATGACTTTTTTATGACTTTTTATACGGTACTATACTATGAATTTTTTATGAATTTTTTATACCTTACTATATTATTATATTATTATGACTTTTTAAGCCTCACTATATTACGAAATTTTATGCCTTGCTATACTGTGACTTTTTTATGACTTTTTATGCCTTAGTATAATTTTACTTTTTTATCACTTTTTATGCCTTATTATACTACGACTTTTCATGCCTTACTATACTATGACTTTTTATGCCTTATTATACTATGACATTTTTATGACTTTTTATGCCTTACTATACTATGCCTTTTTTGTGACTTTTTATGTCTCACTATACTTTTACTTTTTTATGACTTTTTATGCCTTACTATACTATGACTTTTTATGACTTTTTATGCCTTACTATACTATGCCTTTTTTGTGACTTTTTATGTCTCACTATACTTTTACTTTTTTATGACTTTTTATGCCTTACTATACTATGACTTTTTATGACTTTTTATAACTTACTATACTAAGACTTTTTATGCGTTACTATACTATGACTTTTTTATGACTTTTTATAGCTTACTATACTAAGACTTTTTATGCCTTACTATACTATGACTTTTTTATGCCTTTTTATAACTTACTATAATATGACTTTTTATAGCATTTTATACCTTACGTTTTTGTGACTTTTTATGCCTTACTATACGATTACTTTTTTATGACTTTTTATGCCTTGCTATACTATGATGTTTTTGTGACTTTTTATACCTTACTATACTATGATGATTTTATGACTTTATGCCTTAATGTACTGTGACGATTTTATGACCTTTTATGCCTTACTATACTATCACTTTTTATGCCTTACTATACTATGACATTTTTAGAACTTTTTATACCCTACTATACTATGACTTTTTTATGAATTTTTTATGCCATACTATACTATAACTTTTTTATGACTTTTTATAACTTACTATACTATGACTTTTTTATAACTTTTTATGACTTACTATACTATGACTTTTTATGCCTTTTTATAACTTACGTTTTTATGACTTTTTATGCCTTACTATACTATGACGTCTTTATGACTTTTTATGCCATACTATACTATGACATTTTTATGACTTTTTATGCCTTACTATACTATGCCTTTTTTGTGACTTTTTATGTCTCACTATACTTTTACTTTTTTATGACTTTTTATAACTTACTATACTATGACGTTTTTATAACTTTTTATGCCTTAATGTACTATGACGATTTTATGACCTTTTATGCCTTACTATACTATGACGTTTTTGTGACTTTTTATGCCTTACTATACTATGACATTTTTAGGACTTTTTATACCTTACTATACTACAACTTTTTATGCCTTACTATACTATGACATTTTTATAACTTTTTATGCCATACTATACTATGACTTTTTTATGAATTTTTTATGCCATACTATACTATAACTTTTTTATGACTTTTTATGTCTTACTATACTATAACTTTTTTATGACTTTTTATGTCTTACTATACTATGACTTTTTTATGACTTTTTATGTCTTACTATACTATAACTTTTTTTTGACTTTTTATAACTTACTATAATATGACTTTTTATACCATTTTATACCTTACGTTTTTATGACTTTTTATGAATTACTATACTATGACTTTTTATGCCTTACTATACTATTACTTTTTTATGACTTTTTATGCCTTGCTATACTATGACTTTTCTATAACTTTTTATGCCTTACTATATTATGACTTTTTTATGACTTTTTATGCCTTGCTATACTATGACTTTTTTGTGACTTTTTATGCCTTAATGTATTATGACTTTTTATGCCTTACTATACTATTACGATTTTATGACCTTTTATGCCTTACTATACTATGACTTTTTTTGTATCACTTTTTATGCCTTACTATACTATGACGTTTTATGCCTTACTATACTATGGTTTTTTATGACTTTTTATACCGTACTATGCTATCACGTTTTTATGACTTTTTATGCTTTACTATACTATGACTGTTTATACCGTTATATACTATGACGTTTTTATAACTTTTTATGCCATACTATACTCTGACTTTTTTATTAATTTTTTATGGCATGCTATACTATGAATTTTTTATGACTTTTTATACAGTACTATACTATGAATTTTTTATACCTTACTATATTATCATATTTTTATGACTTTTTAAGCCTCACTATATTATAAAATTTTATGCCTTGCTATACTATGACTTTTTTATCACTTTTTATGCCTTATTATACTACGACTTTTCATGCCTTACTATACTATGACTTTTTATGCCTTACTATACTATGACGTCTTTATGACTTTTTATGCCTTACTATACTATGACTTTTTATGCCTTACTATACTATGATGTTTTTATGACGTTTTATGCCTTACTATACTATGACGTTTTATGCCTTTTTATACCTTACGTATTTATGACTTTTTATGCCTTACTATACTATGACTTTTTATGACTTTTTATGCCTTACTATACTATGACTTTTTATGCCTTACTATAGCATGACGTTTTTATGACTTTTTATGCCTTACTATACTATTACTTTTTTATGACTTTTTATGCCTTGCTATACTATGATGTTTTTATGACTTTTTATACCTTACTATACAATGACGTTTTTATGAATTTTTTATGCCATACTATACTATGAGTTTTTTATGAATTTTTTATACCTTACTATATTATTATATTTTTATGACTTTTTATGCCTTAGTATAATTTGACTTTTTTATCATTTTATATGCCTTATTATACTACAACTTTTCATGCCTTACTATACTATGACTTTTTATGCCTTATTATACTATGACATTTGTATGACTTTTTATACCCTACTATACTATGACTTTTTATGACTTTTTATGCCTTACTATACAATGAGTTTTTTATGCCTTACTATACTATGTTTTTTTATGACTTTTTATACGGTACTATACTATCACTTTTTATGACTTTTTATACGGTACTATACTATCACTTTTTATGACTTTTTATGCCTTACTATATTATGACTTTTTATGCCTTACTATACTATGATGTTTTTATGACTTTTTATTTCTTACTATACTATGACTTTTTTATGAATTTTTATGCCATGCTATACTATAACTTTTTTTTGACTTTTTATAACTTACTATAATATGACTTTTTATACCATGTTATACCTTACGTTTTTATGACTTTTTATGAATTACTATACTATGACTTTTTATGCCTTACTATACTATGACGTCTTCATGACTTTTTATGCCATACTATACTATGACATTTTTATGACTTTTTATGCCTTACTATACTATGACTTTTTTGTGACTTTTTATGTCTTACTATACTTTTACTTTTTTATGACTTTTTATAACTTACTATACTATGTTTTTTTATGACTTTTTATACGGTACTATACTATCACTTTTTATAACTTTTTATGCCTTACTATACTATCACTTTTTATGCCTTACTATAACATGATTTTTTTATAACTTTATATGCCTTGCTATACTGTGACTTTTTATGCTTTATTATACTATGACGTTTTTATGACTTTTTGTGCCTTACTATACTATAACGTTTTTATAACTTTTTATGCCTTACTATACTATAACGTTTTTATAACTTTTTATGCCATACTATATCTTTTTTATGAATTTTTATACCTTACCATACTATTACATTTTTATAACTTTTAAAGCCTCACTATATTATGACATTTTATGACTTCTTAAGCCTTACTATAATTTGACTTTTTTATCACTTTATATGCCTTACTATACTATGACTTTTTATGCCTTACTATACTATGACTTTTTATAACTTACTATACTATGACTTTTTATGCCATACTATACTATGACTTTTTTATTAATTTTTTTCACCTTTGTCACGACTCGGCTTCAAGGCCATGACACACAAGGAGGGAAACACAGACCGAGATGAAAACAAGAATAAATTTATTTAACAAAAGACAAAATCAACACATGAGCAACACAAAAGATGATGGGATGTGAGCAACAGTAAATCTGTGGTGAGTGTACGTGAGTGTGTGAGTGATAGGTAATGGGTGTGTGTGAAAGTGTTGGATGTAGAAAAACAAAAGACAGCAACGCTGGGGAAATGAATGGGGTCAGAGAGAGAACTCTGGTTCAATGAAGCTGGAGCTTTATAGTAGTGGGCGGCACCAGGCCCAGGTGTCTTCATCTGCAAGTTGGCAACTCCGCCCACAAATAACCTGCAGACAAATTGACAATCAGGATGAGAACACAAAAACACAACCTGAAAGCTATTGACGGAACAGGGGTCCGTCTCACCTATACTATGACTTTTTTATGCCTTACTATACTATGACTTTTTTATGAATTCTTATGACATACTATACTATTACTTTTTTATGACTTTTTATGCCTTGCTATACTATGATGTTTTTATGACTTTATGCTTTACTATACTATGACTTTTTTGTGACTTTTTATGCCTTACTATATGACGTTTTTATAACTTTTATGCTTTAATGTACTATGACTTTTTATGCCTTACTATACTATGACTTTTTTTTTATGACGTTTTATGCCTTGCTCTACTTTGACTTTTTTATCACTTTTTATGCCTTTCTATACTATGGTTTTTTATGACTTTTTATACCGTATTATGCTATCACGTTTTTATAACTTTTTATGCCTTACTATACTATGACTTTTTATTAATTTTTTATTCCATACTATACTATAACTTTTTTATGACTTTTTATACGGTACTATACTATCACTTTTTTATGACTTTTTATGCCTTACTATGCTATCACTTTTTATGCCTTACTCTACTTTGACTTTTTTATCACTTTTTATGCCTTACTATACTATGGTTTTTTATGACTTTTTATACCGTACTATGCTATAACTTTTTTATGACTTTTTATAACTTACGTTTTTATGACTTTTTATGCCTTACTATACTATGACTTTTTATGACTTGCTAGCTATGACTTTTTTATGACTTTTTATGCCTTAGTATAATTTGACTTTTTTATGACTTTTTTTGCCTTATTATACTACGACTTTTCATGCCTTACTATACTATGACTTTTTATGCCTTACTATACTATGACGTCTTTATGACTTTTTATGCCTTACTATACTATGACTTTTTATGCCTTACTATACTATGACGTTTTTATAACTTTTTATGCCTTAATGTACTATGACTTTTTATGCCTTACTATACAATGACGATTTTATGACCTTTTATGCCTTACTATACTATGACATTTTTTTTATCACTTTTTATGCCTTACTATACTATGACATTTTATGCCTTATTATACTATGGTTTTTTATGACTTTTTATACCGTACTATGCTATCACGTTTTTATGACTTTTTATGCTTTACTATACGATGACGTTTTTATAACTTTTTATGCCTTACTATACTATGAAGTTTTTGACTTTTTATAACTTACTATACTAACACTTTTTTATAAATTACTATACTATGACTTTTTAAGCCTTACTTTACTATGACATTTTTATGCCTTACCATACTGTGACTATTCATGTCTTAATGTACTATGACTTTTTATGCCTTAATATACTATGATGTTTTTATAACTTTATATGCCTTACTATACTATTACGGTTTATGACTGTTTATTCCTTAATATAGTATGACTTTTTATGTCTTACTATACTATGACATTTTTATGAATTTTTATGCCTAACTATACTATGACCTTATTATGCCTTAATATACTATTACTTTTTTATGACTTTTTATGCCTTAATATACTATGACATTTTTATGACTTTTTATGCTTTACTATACTAAGTCCTTTTTATGACTTTTTATGGCTTAATATACTATTACTTTTCAATTACTTTTTATGTCTTACTATACTATGACATTTTTATGACTTTTTATGCCTTACTATACTATGACCTTTTTCATGACTTTTTATTTCTTACTATACTATGAAATTTTTATGAGTTTTTATTCCTTAATATACTATGATGTTTTTATGACTTTTTATGCCTTACTATACTATGACGTTTTTGACTTTTTATAACTTACTATACTATGACTTTTTATGCCTTAATATACTATTACCTTTTCATGTCTTACTATACTATGACATTTTTATGACTTTTTGTGCCTTACTATACTATGACTTTTTTATGACTTAATATACTATTACTTTTTTATGACATTTTGTGCCTTACTATACTATGACTTTTTTATGACTTTTTATAACTTATTATACTATCACTTTTTATGCCTTACTATACTATGACATTTTTATGACTTTTTGTGCCCCACTATACTATGAACTTTTTATGACTTTTTATACCTTTTTTTACATGACTTTTTAAAATTAACTATATTATAATATTCCTTTTTATACCTTATTACAGAACTATTTTTTGATCTTACTCTACTACGACTTTTTCATAATTTACTGTACAATGACTTTTTAAAACTTACTATATTTTTTATGCCTTCCTATACTATAACTTTTTATATCCTATAATATATCACTTTTTCATACCTTACTGTACTACGACTTTTTCATATTTTTCTATGCTATGACTTTTTATTCCTTATTGTATATGACTTTTTAAACCTTACTATACTATGACTTTTTATGTCCTACTATACTATGACTTTTTATGTCCTACTATACTATGACTTTTTATGTCCTACTATACTATGACTTTTTATGTCCTACTATACTATGACTTTTTTTATGACTTTTTATACCTTTCTATACTATGATTTTTTATATCATATGATACTATTACTTTTTTATGTCTTACTATACTATGACATTTTTATGACTTTTTATGCCTTATTATACTATGACTTTTCATGCGTTACTATACTAAGACGTTTTTATGACTTTTTGTGCCTTACTATACTATGACGTTTTTATGACTTTTTATGCCTTACTATACTATGACTTTTTTATGAATTTCTTTGCCTTAATATACAATGACGTTTTTATGACTTTTTATGCCTTATTATACAATGACGTTTTTATGACTTTTTATGCCTTACTATACAATGACTTTTTATGCCTTACTATACTACGACGTTTTTATGCCTAACTATACTATGATGTTTTTCTGACGTTTTATAACTTACTATACTATGACTTTTCATGCCTTACTATACTATGACTTTTTTTATGACTTTTTATGCCTTACTATACAATGACTTTTTATGCCTTACTATACTATGACATCTTTATGACTTTTTGTGCTTTACTATACTATGACTTTTTATGTCTATGACCTTTTTATGACTTTTTATGCCTTAATATACTATGACGTTTTTATGACTTTTTAAAATTAACTATATTATAATATTCCTTTTCTAACCTTATTACACAATTACTTTTTAGATCTTACTGTACTAAGACTTTTTCATACTTTACTGTACAATGACTTTTTAAACCTTACTATATTTTTTATGCCTTCCTATACTATAACTTTTTATATCTTATAATATATCACTTTTTCATACCTAACTGTACTACGACTTTTTCATATTTTCCTATACTATGACTTTTTATCCCTTATTGTATATGACTTTTTAAACCTTACTATACTATGAATTTTTTATATCTTACTATACTATGACTTTTTCATACCTTATTAGACTATGACTTTTTATAACTTACTATACTATGACTTTTCATGCCTTACTATACTATGACTTTTTTTATGACTTTTTATGCCTTACTATACAATGACTTTTTATGCCTTACTATACTATGACATCTTTATGACTTTTTGTGCTTTACTATACTATGACTTTTTATGTCTATGACCTTTTTATGACTTTTTATGCCTTAATATACTATGACGTTTTAAAATTAACTATATTATAATATTCCTTTTCTAACCTTATTACACAATTACTTTTTAGATCTTACTGTACTAAGACTTTTTCATACTTTACTGTACAATGACTTTTTAAACCTTACTATATTTTTATGCCTTCCTATACTATAACTTTTTATATCTTATAATATATCACTTTTTCATACCTAACTGTACTACGACTTTTTCATATTTTCCTATACTATGACTTTTTATCCCTTATTGTATATGACTTTTTAAACCTTACTATACTATGAATTTTTTATATCTTACTATACTATGACTTTTTCATACCTTATTAGACTATGATTTTTATATCTTACTATACTATGACTTTTTATATCTTACTATACCATGACTTTTTATACCTCATTATATATGACTTTTCAAACCTTACTTTACTATGTAATTTTATACCTTACTATACTATGACATATTATTGCCTAATATACTATGATGTTTTATACCTTACTTTACCATAACTTTTTATGACTCATTGTACTATGACTTTTAGGATTTACTATACTATGACATTTTATGACTTGTTATACTATAACTTTTTATGGCTTAATATATTATGAGTTTTTGTACCTTACTCTAATATCACATTTTATGACTAGTATGATATTTTATAAAGTAGTATATTATGACATTTTCTGACTTGCTATATTATGATATTTTATACCTTACTACACTATGACTTTTTACGACTTGTTATATTATGAGTTTTTATGCCTTACTATATTATGACATTATATAACTTCTTATACTATGAAATTTTATACCTACGTTTCTTTGGCGTCTTTTTGACATAGTCTATTAGACCAAACCTTTGTCCTTAAATGCCTGTGTTAGTTCAGAGTTTTTACATTGTTCAGGTTTGATCAGTGTGAACTTCACAGTGAGGTATGAATGTGTGTGTCTCTGAACTGACTGATGCACACGTCTCTGATTTGTTGCCGTGGTGACTGAGTTGATCCAGACCAGAGTTCACAGGCTCTGCACCTGGAACTCGCCCTGACAAAGACCGTGAGAGGAGGTTTACATCTTCCTTCTCTGCCTTAAAACAACGCTTGTGCTCACATGACCTCTGGAACAGGTTCTGATTGGTCCAACAGTACTGGCCTCTACAAGAACCCTTCTTAACGCATTTCCTGTGTCAGTGACGAGGGACAAAACCCACTCTCCATAATCCGTTTGGAGCAGAAACGCACATTAAACTCAGGTTCTCCTCCCTCCCTTCCCTGCCAACACACTGAGGACACACTGTGAGCTGAGGACTAAACACACTCTCTCAGTATATCAGTAACACACACATACACAAAAACACACAGTCATGCTGAGGAGGTGTGAGGAGCAGTGAGAGCTCAGTCTGTGGCTGCAGAGTCACGTAATGATTTCAATGCTTCGTCCTGTGGAGCAAATACCTCCATCTACAC
This sequence comes from Seriola aureovittata, assembly GCF_021018895.1. NCBI lineage: Eukaryota > Metazoa > Chordata > Actinopteri > Carangiformes > Carangidae > Seriola > Seriola aureovittata. The sequence continues at coordinate 31,595,578 of NC_079365.1, read as the reverse complement.
ACCTGTCTGACAGATGTTCAGAGGTTTGATCCAAAACTTTACACGACTTCACTCACATCAAACTAGTTATGGTTCATTAATATAGCTGTTGTATACATATATATATATATATATATATATATATATATATGTATGTATGTATATATGTATATGTAAATATTTAAAGCTGTCGACGGAGCAGAGATCAACAGGCTGCACAAACATTCACTGTTCAGTCTGAGTGAGAAAATATAAAAAGTGTTTCATCTGTTTTTTATTTAATCTCTTAAACATTTACAAACTTGTTTATTAATAAATTTATACTTTTGCAATAAGCTGTTTTTATTTTTAAATTTTTTTTAAATATTTTAGTTACATTTTTAAAAAACAGACTGAACATCGTCATCGTCGTCAACAACTTTTTTGACTTTTTGTCTTGTTAAATGTGTGTGTGTGTGTGTGTGTGTGTGTGTGTGTGTGTGTGTGTGTGTGTGTGTGTGGTAATGGGGGAGAGCGCCTGATTTCGCTGGACAAATCCCAGATGAACTTATTTTGGAGCTGTCAGGCTTCAGGCCTGTCTGCACTTCGCTGTCTCTCCAGTCCGTCAGATTTCTGGCATTTCAAAATAAACTGCTGTTTTTTTAAACTTCAAAATCTCAAACTGCAGAGAGCGGGAAAAAAAAAACATGATGCCGTAAATTAAATAGTGAGGAGCCCAGGGTGAGTCGTCTCTGTGAGTCTGACCCGGGGAACTAAACGCTACGACTTCAGCTGCACATAGAGGGTTTTCAACACACACACACACACACACACACACACACACACGCACACACACACACACACACACACACACACGCACACACACACACACACACACACCGCTGAGTTACCAGCATCTTCACAGACTCTTGTAAAACGGACTGAACCTGGTTCTGGACTCTGGATCATCTGAACTAAAAGCTCTTTTCTACCTGAAGTTATTCGCAGACTCGCTGTAAACATGAGACATTTTATTCCTAAAATAAATCCCAGCATTCCTGTGGAGTCTGAGATCATTTTGGCGACTTTACAGTTTACCAGAAAACACAGCCCCTCAGGTCTCCGTCTAAAAGCCTCATAATCCTTTTTTTTTTAAGGTAGCGAACAAAGTAAAAATGAGAAAACCAAACCTGAACGTTGCTTTTGATTCTGGGTTTAATTTTATGTTATTGCTGCTTTTAACTGGTTTAATTTAAAGGTTACTCAGGTCTCTGCTCTCACAAATTAAAGCAGCTGTTTGAGGCTTTAATTCGGACCTTTATTGGACTGTGATATTTATGGAGGCTGTCTGTGGAGTTAACAGGACGACTGAGGCTTCAGAGCACTTTTATGGTCTGTTGTTTGTTTACCATCTGAAAACTCTGTTTCACCACTAATGTAAGGTCTGTTCGGAGTGTGCTGCACTTTTTATCTGTGTAGGAAGCTTTCAGGATAAAGCCATGAGCAGTTTTTATTTGAACAGAAAAAACCCAAACTAGATCTGGACTTGCTGTGCCTAAGATGCATCTAAGATGTAACTGTACAGAACCGAGGAGGGATGATGTGATTTTGTTGGTCTTGTACCAAACAAAGATTTTTCCTTTACATCTGGAGAATATTATTTCTCGTCTGAGGCGTCTTGTTGAACCACTTCACTTTTTTATGTTGTGAAACATTTTGACTTTATTAAAAAATTTGAAGCTCCTGTGATTCGGATATTTCACTTGGTGATATCTCAGTTTCAATAATATTTCATTTAATTGTGAAGCTGTACCAGAAACCAATATGAAATTTTCTATTTAAATATTTTTCCATGTTTAATAAATTAAATCTAATTTTTTTATCTATATAAAAAAGTGTGTTTATTTAATTTCCATTCTAAAAACCAAACTGTCAGATTGTTTTATTTTTTTCTCATTTATCTCTGGTCTAAAACGTAAAAGAAGAAGAAAAGAGCTTCAATCACAGGAACATTCACACTCTGTTTTGTCAACTTTTCCAATAAATTGTTTCTATTTTGTGTAAAACTGCGACAGAAACCCGCCTGCTATCAGCTGATTGGCTTCAGCGTCGGTCTGAAGTGAGTCCAGCAGGGTCATCTTAAATCCACATCCCCGTTGGGTCAGTCCAGCTCTTAGATCCGGTCTGAGGACTTGTCTTCTGGGTCTGACTCCAGTGTGAGTCCGGCCCTCCTCCTAACCTGTCTCTCACTTCCTGTCTGGAGGAGATTTTCCATCAGCAATGAATTTCATTTCTTCAGTTTCCTTTCAGGAATATGAGCCACACTTCTCCACAGAGGCTGACGGAGAGCGAGGGCTGACCGGAGGTTTGGCTCCTGCAGCGAGGCACAAGCAGAGCAGCAGGAGGTGACGAGGGTCTGAGGCAAACACAAGACACACACACACACACACACACACACACACACACACACACACACACACACACACACACACACACACACACACACACACCCAAGTTTAAAGCAGCCCTTAAATGAGAACAGTCGGTTTCAGGTTCCTGCTCGGTGGATGTTTAAACAGCTGATCAGTTAAAGTCTCAACACGTCAAACACAGTCTGGTGTTTGGTCTTTGTGAAACAGACACACTGTGTCTCTGACTGTACGAGCAGCTGTTATGGAACAAGTTCACCAAGTGAAGCAGGAGAATTTGTTTAGTACTGAAACAATAAGCCATTTAATCTTATTTACTTTAATTTTTAACATATATGTAAATCTATGTTTTTAAGTTATTTCCATCTTTTTCAAATGTGTTGGTTTTTGTGTCACTGAGACAAAACAAGAAGTAGGTCTAGCTTTTATATTAATACTGTGAAAGTATCAAAGCCTCAGTCCACAGAGAAATGCACACAGCCTGTATTCAGAAACTGAGCCTTAAAACCAGCCGTCAGGACTTCTGGAACTTTGTGATGTCACAACAAAGCAGTCACCAAGCCCCGCCCACCTGGACCCACCATCCAAACCTTGCAGGATTTGGTTTCTCTGAGTGTTTTTACCTGAAATCTGCTGTATTTTTATTGGATCACTCAGAAAACAGTCAGCCAATCAGAAGAGAGGCTCAGAGCCTCCTCTCTTCTGATTGGCTCACCGACCTGTTGTTACTAGAGCTGCAGAGAGAAGCCTGAGAGAGGAGATGTAAAACTACACTGAGATGGTTTTTATATCTTCTGATGGATCAACACTTCAAATCAAACAAAATATATAACATAATTTAACATAATAAAACACTGGAGAAGTGTAAAATATGGACCTTTAATAACTCAGTTACTGCTGTATTAATCACTTGAGGCAGCAGCTTGACTGGACTAAAGTTTGTACTTTATTGTGAAGGGTTTCTGAACTTCCGGGCCTTGGACTTTGTCCATAAACATGTTATTTTGAGCTGTGAGTCTGTTTCTCTTGTTCTCAGTTAGAAAAACGATTTGATCGGATTAGATTCATTTTTGTCAAAGTTGCAAGTTTTATCAGATTAATCTGTGACTACAACTGGTTCACCATGTAATTACAACATGATTACTTCACAGACCTCAGGGAACTTTTACATGGAGCTGAAACAAATAAAAATCGAAGGTTTTCTGGACGATGGGAAAAACACATTCAAAAACCATTAACTGTCAGGAGACAACTTCAGGGATCAGCAGATGATTCCTGCCAGGCCGAGTGTCACTGCTGATTAAACAAAATACTCCCACAACAACACAGCAGAGACACAACAAGACTCAAAGTGACAGTTACCCACAATCCTCAGTTAACAGGATCCAGTCACCGGCTCAGTTTCTTCACAGAGACACAACAACTGTGAACATGATAAATTCACCAAATTAAACTGGACATCAGAGCAGCTGTACTTTCCCTCGTTAAGCAAACCCACTGATTGAAGTGATGCAGCTGAACTGAGTTCATCTTGGTCCAGACCGGAGTCCACGACGCTCAGCACCAGAGAGATGACACATGTTCAAGACCAGCAACCATCAGAACGAGGAGAACGCAGCTCCTGAGCTTCATCACACTGTGATGTGACTTTATCCAGAGGCGCTGTGTTTTCCTGGAGCATGAACGCAGCATTTTTCTGTCCTGAGTCATAGTTAACAGCCGAGAGTCAGAGAAAGAGGAACACATGTAAAACCAGGACAACATGTTGATCTTTACATCACCTGTTTCTGACGGCAGGATGGACAGGAAGCTGTTTATTTTTTTATTTTTTTATTTGGTGAAGCAACATAAAGACAAAGAAAGTGACGACATAAGACGTAACATAAAACAAGGTGACATAATGTAAGACAACGTAACATAAGAGCACACTATCACAGAGAACAACTGACAGCTTTTTCTTATTGTTCAAATTTAGATATATGACTTACGGATATTGATTTGAGAGGGAGAGAGAAATAGAGAGCGAGAAAAAAAAAGATAGAAAATAAATAAATAAATAAGGTGTTAGGTATTTATTCTATTTTCCACTTTCCATCTTCCCAGGCAGAAAACAGGTACGTGATCTGAGTCAAAGAGCAGAGTTTGAATCTGAATCCTAACAGCGACAGTCTGACACTTTAAACAACAACTGTAAAATATAAAGCAAAGAAAAGAAGCACCGAACATGTGAAACACCTGAAGGATCCTGTTGTGTTGTTGTGTTGTTGTGTTTGTGGGTGTGAGGAGGAAAATTACTTCACAGCCTGTGAACCTGAGACTCGTCTTCATGTGAAACGCTTCATTTAAAAATCTTGTAAATGTTGAACAATAAAAATTCAAAGTGCAGGAGACGCACAAACAGTGAGGCAGATGTGGAACATCTGTTATGACGGATCCTCTGTCACCTCAACACTATTTCTCTTGGTATCAGAGTCAGCTGTGGAAAACAGTCGCTTTGACCACCGGACCTTCAACATGAGGCCTGAGGTGTGAACAAAGCATCGTCTGATCTCTGAGGACAAACCAGCATCAGTCCGACTCTTTCCTGCCTCCTAATACAAGTTCAGTTTGTGGCGTCATGTTTGTTATAATGTGAGGCTTTCTCCATGAGGACAGTGAACGCATCATCAACTAAAATCACATTAACTGAGATCTAAATTCATTTATAACCAAAGTTCAGAGATAAAATCAAACCAGAGCTGTTCTCATCTCTAGATCATTATTTCTGTTAATTGTCTTTGATGACTGTTCGTAGCTTCTTGTTGTTGTTGGTGTTGTTGTCGTCTGTCTTCAGACTGAACATCTGTATATTTTTTAGATAATTGTAGGATATTATCCCTGTGTTGTTTTTGTTATTGACAGATTTAATGACATTAAACATGTAAAAGTCAATTAGAGACGGGAGAGGAGAATCAGCAGCAGATAGAAACTCTCTGTGCAACACGTTAGATTCATGATCTGTTTTCAATCTACGTTAATTTGGCAAATTACACTGATGTCAGACTGAAAGTGGCCAGTTGGTGTGAGAATAGAGACTCTTGGTGAATCAGTTTAATGTATTTATGTAACAGCAGTTTAACACTGTTCCATACTGATGTGGAAACTGAACGTTACACTGAGAGTTTAGAGCTGTTGCTAATTTTCAACTCTTGTCTCTAGTTGACCTTTGACCTGCAGTGACAGTGAGATGACATAAAATGATAATGATGAAAATGATTGAATAGAAGAGGAGAAGTGTAACAGACACAGACAATCAACATTAATTATATTCACACGGCCTGTGAGGCGTTCACTGAACCTCGGTGTCTGACTCTGATGTGAGGTGGACAGACACTGAAGACGTCTCTATGTAGTAAACAGGTGAGAACAGGTGTGTTCCTGTCACTGAGAGAACAGGTGAGAACAGGTGAGAACAGGTGTGTTCATGTCACTGAGAGAACAGGTGAGAACAGGTGAGAACAGGTGTGTTCCTGTCACTGAGAGAACAGGTGAGAACAGGTGAGAACAGGTGTGTTCCTGTCACTGAGAGAACAGGTGAGAACAGGTGTGTTCCTGTCACTGAGAGAACAGGTGAGAACAGGTGAGAACAGGTGTGTTCCTGTCACTGAGAGAACAGGTGAGAACAGGTGTGTTCCTGACACAGAGAACAGGTGAGAACAGGTGAGAACAGGTGCGTTACTGACACTGAGAGAACAGATGAGAACAGGTGAGAACAGGTGTGTTCATGTCACTGAGAGAACAGGTGAGAACAGGTGTGTTCATGTCACTGAGAGAACAGGTGAGAACAGGTGTGTTCCTGTCACTGAGAGAACAGGTGAGAACAGGTGTGTTCCTGTCACTGAGAGAACAGGTGAGAACAGGTGAGAACAGGTGTGTTCCTATCACTGAGAGAACAGGTGAGAACAGGTGTGTTCATGTCACTGAGAGAACAGGTGAGAACAGGTGTGTTCCTGTCACTGAGAGAACAGGTGAGAACAGGTGTGTTCCTGTCACTGAGAGAACAGGTGTGTTCCTGAAACAGAGAACAGGTGAGAACAGGTGTGTTACTGACACTGAGAGAACAGGTGTGTTCCTGAAACAGAGAACAGGTGAGAACAGGTGTGTTACTGACACTGTGAGAACAGGTGAGAACAGGTGAGAACAGGTGTGTTCCTGTCACTGAGAGAACAGGTGAGAACAGGTGAGAACAGGTGTGTTCCTGTCACTGAGAGAACAGGTGAGAACAGGTGTGTTCCTGACACTGAGAACAGGTGAGAACAGGTGAGAACAGGTGAGAACAGGTGAGAACAGGTGAGAACAGGTGAGAACAGGTGAGAACAGGTGAGAACAGGTGTGTTACTGACACTGTGAGAACAGGTGTGTTCCTGACACTGAGTACCTGGACGGAGACGTCTCCCTCCTGACACATGATTCAGCCTCAATATGAAACAATGAATTGAAGCAGGTCTGATCAGAGTTGATTGATCCGACTCCTCTTCTTTCTGTAAATATAATAATCATATAATATCGTGCCTCGTCGTCCCTGGAGATGAAAGCTGCTGATTTTATTAAAGCCAGTGTGAATAAAAACAAACCAGCCAGTTGCTGGTTCTGGCAGAGAAAAGCTGAAGCTCAGACCACGTCCTGTCCTTCTTCTTTGCATCAGGATCTTTGTGCTTATTTATTCCAGCCTCTCCCGAAGCCACGATAACAAACATGTAGAGAGGAGAGAGAACCAGACGCTCCGGTTTACGACGGACTGTGAAGCAGCCTCCGCATCCTCTGATCTCATTAAGTGAAGAGCTGGATCCACTTCAACAGTGAAGTCAGGATGATGAATGAGCGAAGGATCAGCTCTGAATCCTGCAGCAGGTAAAGTTCAGACTCCACGTCAAACACAAGCAGAGGAATCACTTCAGGTCTGTCTCAGAGCTTAGAGCTGCTGTTTATTCCTCCACGACAGTCAGAGCGGCGGCCATTTTGTTTTCAGGTTGTCCGCCTGTCCGTCTCATTCTCATAGACACGATATCTCAGTAATAGCTTGATGGAACTTCCTCAAATTTGGCACAAACATTCGCCTGGACTCAAGGATGAACTGATTAAATTTTGGTTTGCAAAGGTCAGTGTGACTTCAGAAAACACTTTTTATCCATTACTCAAGACTTCGCACACATGGTTAATCTTTTATCTGACTCTGGATAAACAGGATGTAACCTGGAACTGGTCCGAGTGGTGGAGGGATATGACCACGAGGAGGTGATTCTAGATTTTTTTCCTTGGTGATCACCACGGCGACCGAGCCACAGATGAGAATTGGATCTGGACTCCGACTTCCTGGTGAGACAAAGACCACAGACTAGATCAAACAGATGAAGCAATATCTCGAGATTACGTCATTCTGTTTCATTCAAACCACTTTTTAAGTTTAAAGTGACACAGACTCAGTCACATGTTCGTCCTCTGGTCTGGTCTAACGTTAGCTAATATTCACACTCTGATAGACATTGATGATAACACTGACTCTAACAGAGATCACTGGGTGGGTCACCATCTGTCCCTGACTCTGTCCCTGACTCTGTCCCTTTAGTTCTTCATGTCGTCATGGATATAATATTTTACTGTGCAATCAGACTGAGATTGAAAACAGGTATATGATGTTTTCCAGTGACAACAAAAAGTTCTTGTCATTAGCTCATCACAGAGATCGGCCTTAATACAAGAAAGAAAATCAAAGGAGTTTTAAAAAATGTTGTGTTTATATTTTTTTCAGTGAAACGGAAATCAAAATATCTGCCAAAATCCATAAAAACCTATTGACTCATAAAAACTAAAACTTTACTGTTTTGCAAAAGTGTGTCCGCTGGATTCACCAACAGAAGAAGTGTTGGCTGAAGGAGGAAGGGGCGGAGTTTCTCTCCAACATGTTGCTGTTGGTATGAACGACACCGACCTATGATCACTCTGACTGAACGATGACAGACACCTACTGTCTCACACTGTGATCCTCAGTCTAACTCCAACTCATTTATTTTGAACTCAGTTTTCACAGTTCAAAAGATTCTTTGACGCCTGTTCAACGTTGAGATTTTTTTTGTAATTTCACCTTGGGCAGATTTTCCTGAGCGTTTGCAGTGAGAACAGAGAAGAAGAGATAATTAGAATCATTAAAGGTCAGTTTCTACGACATCTGTCACTTAGATTTACACTGTAACGACGCAGATCTCTGGAGTTTAGCTTGAACGCATTAAAGAAATATGTGAAACACAACAAACACATGTTTTTTATAGAAGAACTGTCCTGGTTACTCTGGATAATCCACAGATCCACAGAGACACGATTCACAGGAACTACACAGGGAAACTCACACACACTATATATATATATATATATATATATATATATGATTTATGTTTCTTCACTGTAATAAGATAAAACAGTGTAATGACGTCACCTGACCACTCTGACCTCTGCACTGCCGACAGTCAGGACGAACCAGTTCTCATGAACCTGATATGTCAGTAACACCTTGAGAGCTTCTTCAAATTTGGCACAGACCTTCACTTGGACTCAAGGATGAACTGATTAGACTTTAGTGGTGAAGGGTCAAAGGTCAAGGTCACTGTGACCAGAGTTTGAATTATACAATGACAATCAGGGGGTCAATATTCCTCCAGGGTGACAGTACAGAGCAGGTGCTTCAGTGAACTGAGGTGTTGGACACACATGTATTTTAATATAGTTTAAAGAGCCAACAGGTAAAACTCCTGAGTGAAAACAAAGAGGGTGTCTCTTATAAAAACTAAGGTTAAAGGTCAAAGACTAAACCACCACATGAAGTAATAAACTCTATATTGGTGTTAAAGCGTATCAACAACTAATCCTCCATTGTCTCTCCAGTGTTTGTAACATTAGATCATATGTGACATTTTATACTGCTCATGAAACGACAAGCTAACACTGGAGATGAAAGGGCACGCTATCAGCTAGCTAACATTAGCTAGCTAAACTGTAACTTAAAGCTAAAGCTAGAAACTATCTAACATTAGCTAGCTAAACTGTAACTTAAAGCTAAAGCTAGAAACTATCTAACATTAGCTAGCTAAACTGTAACTTAAAGCTAAAGTTAGAAACTAGCTAACATTGGTTAGCTAAACTGTAGCTTAAAGCTAAAGCTAGAAACTATCTAACGTTAGTTAGCTAAACTATAGCTTAAGGCTAAAGTTATAAACTAATTAACATTAGTTAGCTAAACTAACTTAAGGCTAAAGTTAGAAACTAGCTAACATTAAAGTTCATCTGTAGATACTTGACACAATCTAATTGAGAAACTCTGAGGGTGAGAAAATAAAGTGTAATTAACAAGCTAGCTAGTTAGCTAGTGCTACTTACATTTAGCTGCAGTGTCTGTGTGACACACAGGAGCAGAGACTTGAGGGCGGAGCCACTGATGGAGTGAGGCAGACCAGATGTTAGAAATGGTACAGTCCACTTTAGGGGTGTCACAAGATTCTTCCAGAAATTAATATGAGAAATATATTGTAATATTTGCAATTACAGGGAAGAAGATTATATCAATTTTTAAACCCCCCCAACTGTTGTTTTTTTTAATGTCTACTGGGGGGGGGGGGGGGGGGGGGGGGTGACCTGTGACCTCACAAAACACGTATTTGGATATAACATGAATTCAGACAGAAATGTCTATAAAGATAAAATGAAGTGATGACATTTTAACACAGGTTCATGTGGATGGAGAGGATAAAAGGATACTGATGAATAAAACAGCACCTGACTAAATCTGAGCAAAGTTCACCTGTGTCCTCAGTAAATACATGAGCTGGTAGATCAGTGAGGAGGACAGTGAGATTAGAGAGCACACACTGCCATCTGCTGGACAAGGTGGCAAAACAGCAGTGAAACAGATGTGCTGTCACACACTGATGAGTGTGGAGGTGTTTCCTGAGTGTTTACCCACCGACACTAACGTCTCACCTGTAAAGACTGACCCCCACTGCGGCAGGTTCAGATACCTGTGAGGTGTCAGAGTCTCAGTGGTCTGGTCTCTCTGCCTCTCAGATCATCTGGCTTCTCCTAAAGACGTCCAGTAAATCTGAGAAAACATCTCATATTCATTTTTCACTAATCTGAAACATCTGGACGCTGGTTTTTATCTCAGTCACTCACACAGGAGGAAATAGTGCATTTGTTGTGGTGGATCAACACACATTTGGTTTGGTTAGTGATTCCAGCAGCAGGCTGGTGTGTGTGTGTGTGTGTGTGTGTGTGTGTGTGTGTGTGTGTGTGTGTGTGTGTGTGTGGATGGTGATGAAGGAACGTGTAGTTGAATCTTTGTACTTGTATCTGGGATTTGTATTAACTCAATGTTCCCCCTTTTTTTTCTTTTTTTATTGATTTTATTTTTCCAATATCTTTGATGTTTGACCATGTGTTTTCCCTTGTACCGTGCTCTGCTCTGTCTTTTGGAAAATTCAATAAATAAATGGTTAAAAATAAAAGAGATCATCAGACTTCATCTTCAAACGTTTTATGATGAGTATTTGATTCTTTTTGTCTTTTATCCGTTTTGTTTTATTCGGCTTCAGTTTTTTCTTGAAACAAACTGTTTTCATGATGATTGTTTTTACAGTTACATTTTTAGTCTGTATATTAGTTTCCCAAAGTTACACCTCAAATCACATCAAAAATATTTTGTATGGAAATGAATTAATCAAATATTAACTACTAATAGTTGCTTATTCATTTTCTGTTGATCAATTATTCAATCAGCTAACAGTTCCAGGTGTATTCGGTGTTTTTGGGCTGAACGATATGTATTGTGATATGAGTCATGATGTCAGTGGTCATGTGATTGGAATATTTCACGTGGTCACGTTGAGATTTCAATAATATTTTGATGAACTGTTCGGCTTCGTCTCGTTCATGTCTTGATTTTTCTTGTTCATTGTATTTTACTTTATTTTTCTTAGATTGATCAGTGATATCTGATGTTTGTCTTCTTTAATCTTTGTAAATAGAAATGCAGAATTAGAGTTTGAATCGTGAAACTTTTTACTTCTTGATTCATTCTTCAGTTTCTGTGAAGCTCTGTGTTCATGTCAAAGTTCTACTAATAAAGTTTCACTGATCCACTGAACAAACGAGTGAAGTGAGTTCACCTGTGCCAACGCTTCAGGGTCAGAGGTCAGGTCAGTGTCTGACTGAGCTTTAATCCAATCAGCAGAGAGGACCGGCAACGGCTTAAAGTGCTTACATCTGGATCAGATCTGCACCAACATCTGGTTCAGGTTTCATCAGCTTACAGGATTTTTATAATAAAACTGAAGCGCTGATCAACGCCAGAGGTGTCAGCTGGTGGGGATCCCCGAGACCCGGGACCAGACCCGAGACCAGAGACCAGAGACCAGGGACGAGAAACCAGGGACCAGGGACCAGAGACCCGGGACCAGGGACCAGATCCGAGACCAGAGACGAGATCCGAGACAAGACCAGAGACCAGGGACCAGGGACCAGGGACCAGACCCGAGACCAGAGACGAGATCCGAGACAAGACCCGAGACCAGAGACCAGGGACCAGGGACCAGGGACCAGGGACCAGGGACCAGACCCGAGACCAGAGACGAGATCAGAGACCAGAGACGAGAAACCAGGGACCAGGGACCAGAACCGAGACCAGGGACCAGAGACCAGACCAGACCCGAGACCAGGGACCAGGGACCAGAGACCCAAGACCAGAGACGAGACCAGGGACCAGAGACCAGACCCAAGACCAGAGACCAGGGACCAAGGACCAGGGACCAGGGACCAGGGACCAGAGACCAGACCCAAGACCAGAGACCAGGTGATGATGAAGCACAACGATCAAAGGACCAGTTTATAGTGAATGAGCTTAAGTGATGAGCCATTCAAAGACACATTCACTCACACACTGATGTAGTGGATCAGAGACAAACCAGTCGTACATCTTATGACTAAAGAATGAAAGTTTCAGCATAACGATTATTTGCAACCTTTGCTGTGTGTTCTATGGAATTACATGACGAGCTACACGTTAGCGATCATTCTAATCAGAAGCTATGACTATAAACAATGAGGTTATGGACACATGAATTTCCCCTAGGGGACAAATAAAGTATCAATCTATCTGTGTAGTTTGGTCTGGACCGCAGAACAGTTAGCATCTTTTCAGAACAGTTAGCGTAATTAACATCTTTTCAGAACAGTTAGCGTAGTTAGCATCTTTTCAGAACAGTTAGTGTAGTTAGCATATTTTCAGAACAGTTAGCGTAGTTAGCAACTTTTCAGAACAGTTAGCGTAGTTAGCATCTTCTCAGACCGGTTAGCGTAGTTAGCATCTTTTCAGAACAGTTAGCGTAGTTAGCATATTTTCAGAACAGTTAGCGTAGTTAGCAACTTTTCAGAACAGTTAGCGTAGTTAGCATCTTCTCAGACCAGTTAGTGTAGTTAGCATCTTTTCAGAACAGTTAGCGTAGTTAGCATCTTTTCAGAACAGTTAGCGTAGTTAGCATCTTTCCAGAACAGTTAGCGTAGTTAGCATCTTTCCAGACCAGTTAGCGTAGTTAGCATCTTTTCAGAACAGTTAGCATATCTGCTGCACTGATGATGCATCAGGACAACCGGTCTTCCCCAGGGACACTTACATGTGGACCAGAGGAGGCGGGGATCAAACCAGCGACTCCTGAGCCACAGTGCGTTTCAGTTCTACCCGTCAACATCATGTATATAACCACACGAGGACAAACAATCAGAGTCAACGTCTTTATTTTTCAGTTTTCAATCCATGGTTTACAGGAAGTTGAACTCTGCTTCAGGCTGTAACCACGACAGTCACTGACTCCACCCAGCGTCTGAACAACCTGATTCACTACAATGAAAAGAGGGGGGTGGGGTGGGGGGCTGTTGCACATGTTTTGGCCCTTTAAGTCAAATTAAATAAAAATCACAATAAAGGAGGAAAATGAGGCAACAGAATAAGACTCAGGCAGAAACAGGAGGAGCGTTGGAGGTTCCTTTGGCAGCGGCGCTCGTCTTCAGTTCACGTACAGTTTGAGTTAAGTGCTAACACAGGGCAGTGTTATGGAATAAGGCCACTGTACACTAAGCCGTCTGCCTCGAAACCTTCTCTCCTGGAGACGCTGCGAGATGGAGGTCGGATAGAAGAGGTTTATTTTTTCCATTAAAGGAGGGAATGACATGAACAAGAGGAAGAGTCTCTGACGGCCACTGACGGTGTTTCAGGAGAGCTGATGAGGAAGAGGAGAGACGGACGAGGGATGAAGGTGTCAGGGAAATAACACGATGAGACAAACTAAACTTTCGGCTGATTGTTGATTCGACTTTATGACACTTAACACTCCCACATCAAACTACTGATGAAGCTTTGTGTCTACTTCCTGTTTCTACTCAGCAGCTCTATGGAGGATCAGTAAAAGCAGAACACGGCGTTTGAAAAGTTTTTTTGTTTTTTTAAGAGGGAAAATCAAACTGTTTCTGTCCCTGAAAACTTGATATTTGGCTCCCAGAGTGAAACCTGGAGAAACTGTCCCAGAGCTCCCATCATCCACCAACACACCAACACCTGTCCAGCCACTCCTCCGCCTTCTTCTCCTCTCCCCAGCAGGGCTCGGGGAGGGGGGGCTCAGTAGCGGTAGTGGTCCGGTTTGAAGGGCCCCTCGTTGGGCAGACCCAGGTACTTGGCCTGCTTGTCTGTCAGCTTGGTCAGCTTCACCCCCAGTTTGTCCAGGTGGGCGGCGGCCACCTGCTCGTCCAGCTGGGGACACAGGGACAAGAGACACAGTTAAACTCTATATAAACTTTATAACTCTATAAAGTCAGAAACTAAGTTTTTTCTGCCTAATTTGACTTTTACTGATTTCATGTGAAACAGAACGTTTTATATGGTTTTATTTTCCTGTTGAACTGAAACTGAAGCTGCTGGATGACTGAAGGTCCCATGATGGGATGATTAAAGTATTTATATAATTATCTTTTGGCCTCTTATTTCTTTGACTTATTTTTATCAATTTTCAGAAAACATTGAAAAGATGAAATTTTCAGATTTTAATTTTTTGTCCATCAAACTGTTTAAAACGTAATATTAAAATTTATACCAATATAAGACGAAAATAGAAGAACGTCGTCTCATTTAAGAATCTCAAAACATTTGGTATTTTCTGCTTGATAAATAATTACGAGCTAAGTGAGTGTAAACTTCTGCCAACATGTGAACCTCTAAATAATACTTTATATTCATTTTAATATTTACAGAAATACATACTTTGTAATTGTATATGGTATTTCTAATTTATCTTATTTATTCTAGATTCTGTTTCTATTATTATATTTCTTTATCACATTTTCTCCTTTCCTCTACAGCGGATCAATAAAAGTTCATCTAATCTTTATCTTACATTTATATGCAGTTTTTTTCCCACATGTTTATAAAGAATCAAATCACAGGCTTTAGATTATTATCTTTTTATCTACCGACACTCTGAAACTGAAAACAGCTGCAGATCAAACTTCCTGTCAATCACCTGACTGGTTTCAAACCACCTGATGAACGTGAAGCCGAAAACATCACGTTCAGATTCAAACGAAGGAAGTCGAGTCTGACGCAACGTTTCCTGACTCGTTAAATCTTTGAACACATGAACAGAAAGTCTGTGAGAAAATAGAGAGTGCTGTTGTTCAGTGGGTTCTCACCTTCTTGGGCAGGAAGTAAACTCCCACGGGGTATTTGGAGGTGTTCACCCACAACTCGATCTGAGCCAGCACCTGCAGGACACCACTCACCATCATCATCATCATCATCATCATCATCATCATCATCATCATCATCACACAGACATGTTTTACTCAGGCAGACTGATCTGAGATCTGAAGGTTTCTCTGATTCGTCCAGGTTCATGTTCACAGCTGAAGAGACGGTGAAGTAAAGGATCATCTGATCGCTCCTCCGGATCAACTCACCTGATTGGTGAAGGAGTTGCTCATGACGAAGGACGGGTGTCCCATGGCACAGCCCAGGTTCACCAGTCTGCCCTCAGCCAGGACGATGATGTGACGCCCGCTCTTCAGACGGTAACGATCAACCTGAGGAGGAGGAGGAGGAAGATTAATGGAGTCAACAGTTTAACATTATTCTAGTATAAAACCAGAATCTCCTCCTGCTCACATCGTTTATCCAGTCAGAGAAAATATTAAACATTTGTTCTGTCAAGTCTCGAGTAATAAGTGTTTTCTGAGGTCACCGTGACCTTTGACCTTTATCCACCAAAATGTAATAAGTTCATCCTGGTGTTACTGAGATATCGTGTTCGCAAGAATGAGACGGAGAAGAGGACCTGAAAACAAAATGGCTGCCGCTGTGACGGAGTCGTACCTGAGGCTTGATGTTGACCTTCTCCGCGGCATTCTTGGTGAGCCAGCTCATGTCGATCTCGCAGTCGAAGTGTCCGATGTTACAGACGATGGCGTCGTCCTTCATGTTCTCAAAGTGTCTGAGGACGAGACACAGCGTTTATCAGAGACGCCGTCATCACAGCGAGACGCAGCCGAGACCGTGAGCTGAACTTACTGTCCCAGGATGATGTCCTCGCAGCCGGTGGTGGTGACGAAGATGTTTCCCTCTTTACAGGCCTCGTCCATGGTGGTGACCTCATAACCTGCAGAGCAACACACACGGTCAGAGGTCAATACGCGGCGTCATGACCCAACAGACTGATCACTACATCTTTCGTCTGATACATCTCACAGTATAAGGACATATTTTCATATTTTATCCATATAATCTTAATTCTTATTCTTTGCTGATACAGTTCCACTGTTGAGGGAGCAGCTGTAATGCCATTTAATTTCCCCCTGGGGATCAATAAGGGATCGATTAAGTATTGTGATTAACATTTTAAAGAGAGAACCTCGTCTGTTCATCCACAAACTGCTTATTGACTTATTTAGTCGCGTCTCTTCTCAGATTTCACCGAGATGTTAAATCTTCGGCTCCTTGGACTCACCGGGTGAAACACCTGGAGGTGATCTTTGATTCAGAGCTAAAACCTTGAAGCTCGTGTTTCCAAATCTGATTTTATCATCTGAAAAATATTTTTGAAGTGCAACTGTTTCTCTTCTGTCTGGATTTTATTGATCATTTTTAAAGCTCTTCGTGTCTCATGTTTACACTCTCTGCTCCTTGGGTCGTCCGGTACCCGTCTGTTAGTTGCTCTGAAGTTCAGGACTCAAACCTGTGGTGAAGCTCCAAGCCGATGGAACTGTCTCCATGACGACCTGAGAGCAGCTGAAGTGTTGAAAAGTTTAAATATGAACTCAAAACTTTCCTCTTCAGCCTGGCTTTCCATTAAATATGGTTTTTAATCTTGTTCACTTATAAAAATTTATATTTTATTCTATTTTGTTCTTTTATTATTAATTTTCTTGTGAGTTTATTGTTTTTTCATGTTATTATTTTTCTTTTTTAAAAATCGGTTTTATTGTTTCTCATCAGTCTGAAGCTCTTTGATGACCTGTATGAAAAGTGCAGTACAAATAAAGTTTGTTTGATTGAACAGCTCGACCTGGAGCTTCACACAGATTTGTCCATAAACATGTGAGAAAGTCTCATCAGATCTGAAGATAACAGACTCTCCACGAAAGCAGAAAACAACGACTGATGCTGTGAATGTGTCAATGTGACATTTCAGCTTTTGGAAAAAAGTAGTTTTCTCTTGAAGGGTCTGAAGACTTCCTGAACGCTCCATCCTGCTCTGTCCGTGGTCACCTACCCTCCATGGCGGCCTGCAGGGCGTTGATGGGGTCGATCTCGGTGACGATGACACGAGCTCCGAACCCGCGCAGAGCCTGGACGCAGCCTTTGCCCACGTCACCGTAACCCGCCACCACGGCGACTTTCCCGGCGATCATGACGTCGGTGGCGCGCTTGATGCCGTCGATCAGACTCTCCCTGCAGCCGTACAGGTTGTCAAACTTACTCTGCAGAAGGGACAGAGACAGGAGACACGATGACGTCGAGTTTCTCCAGAACAGAACCAGGAGACAGACCAGTTCCTGCTGAGGACCTGGAGTCATGTTCAGACATGGAGTTCAACAAGTCTGAGGATTCCTACGACCTCAAAGTGTCACTGTTGAACTTTTAACTTTCTGACCAAACATGGTCTGAGTGAGACAGTGGACACGACGTGTCGACAGACCAAAGTGATTTCTGCACAAAATCAGATTGTGATTCTTTTATCAGATCTTGTGATTTCAGTGTGAACGACTGAAGAAAATATAAGAATGATGAAGATGTGATTCTACGTCTGGAGAATATGATCTGTAGGTCGTGGCGTCTCTGTAGCGCCACAACACTGATGGTGCTAACAATGCTAATGCTAACAATGAACAACAATGTGACACATTTTACCTTCAAAGAAACTGCAGCTGCTGAGATTTGGATGTTGAACGTGGTCAAACTGAGATTTTGTTTATATCTGGATTAATTGTGCAGCTGCAGATTAAAGCTGCTTCACTGAGCGGAATAATTAGAGATGTTCAACAACATTTCTCATTCTATTTTCACATGAAGAAAATAAAAAACAGCTGTCTGACTACCAAACTACTGACTGTGGATGAGATGACTGCTGTATGACTCATGTTAAACATCAACACACACATGAATGAGATCTATTATTGTCCAATCTGACTGTCACTCAAAAAATAAATAGATAAATAACTAAATGTAGGAATTAATAACTTTTTAACTGGAGCGACCCTCTAGTTCAACTTGTTGACAAACTGCTGGTGTTTTGCTAACAGCTAATGCTACACTGTTTACCAGAAACCAGCTCTTCTTCACTGCTCTGAAACTGCAGCCTACACAGGAAGTTGCACTACTGTTTTAGAGCAGAGAGGAAGAAGTGATTCTGGACACCTGCTGTTTATTCCAGCTCATAAACGATAACGATCATTAATGAACTCCACGCACGCTGAAGTCTGATCAGGTGTCGGAGGCGTTTCAAAGAGCAGCATCAGAACAACTGTAGAGTCGGTGTTTCACTAGAAGATGAGATCATTTCAAAACTTCTATAACGAGTCATTTCGCTCTAAAGATGAAGAAAATCAAGACAAACACCTGATATTAAACTCCACCCACCTGTGAGGTCACACTTTACAAATCAAACATGTTGATGGTGATATTTAAGAGAATGAACGAGGATCAATATCTTCCTGTTCCTCATGTGGACTCTGCACGATGCAGCTGAACAGCAGGACTGATGGAGGTGGTTACCTTGGTGACAGAGTCGTTGACATTGATGGCGGGGATCTTCAGATCGCCCTTCTTCATCATCTTGTACAGGTTGTGGACACCTGTGGTCGTTTCCTCAGACACTCCACGGATACCTGAGAACACACCAGAGTCACATGACCGAGACGTGATTTTTTTTTTTTTGGGGGGGGGGGGGGGGGCTCAGATGATCTCCACCTGTGACACTGGAGGAGGAGGAGGAGAAGGAAGAAGAAGAGACTCTGAATTCAGTTATCTTGGATTAAACGTGAAACAGTCATGTTCTGGTGTTGATCATCATCAGTTAGAGCTCTACCTGTGACTGACAGGTGTGACCTTTACAGGTGTCTGATTGGCTCATTCAGCAGCCTCAGTGTTGAGGTGTGGGTGGTGATGATCACTCTGAGTCCTCAGTGTGTCGTAGAGTCTCAGTGCAGACCACCACCTGTCTCTCTCTGCCGCCTCCTGACACAGCTGCAACACTCACAGTTGAGCTGCAACGCCTCGAGGGGCAGGACGTCACTTCATGTATAATAATAATAATAATAATAATAATAATAATAATAATAATAATACTTCTGGATTATTGCAGTTATTTAGTTATTTGCACCATTGAGCTGCTGGAATTTGCCGTAGGAATAAATAAAGCTCCATCCGTCGTTGGGAACCACTGATCTACAACATCACAACTTTGTTTGAAATGACTGAATTTTAAATAAAGTTCAACTGTAACAACCTCTAAAAAAAACATCTTTTGATGCCTAATATGATGATGATTAATGAGAAACTTAATGAGAAATTTTTAACCTCATTTTATTCTTCAGTCACTGTAGATACTGTTTTTAGTGGCATCTGCTTTTTACTTTAGATAAAGCTCAGGTTCCTGTTGTGTTGTTCTTTTCTTGTTCCTTTTTTGTCTTGGTTTTTATTTTACATTGTTTTGCATTAGGATGTAATTTTTCCCTAAGTGGAGCCCAGGAAGAGGAGCTGCGACTTGGTGGTGGCTGATGGGAAGCCAAATAAATAAATAAAATAAATAAAAACATGAATGAGATGCAGCTTGTGTCAGACCAGTGTCCAACTCTACAGCAGCTTCAACATGTGGATAAGACGGATCTTCATGAGTCCCACAGAGAAATCTACACATCGCTTAATTTACTCTTACAGTACAGTGTGTGTGTGTGTGTGTGTGTGTGAGTGAGTGAGTGAGTGAGTGAGTGAGTGAGTGAGTGAGTGAGTGAGTGAGTGAGTGAGTGAGTGAGTGAGTGAGTGAGTGAGTGAGTGAGTGAGTGAGTGAGTGAGTGAGTGAGTGAGTGAGAGAGAGAGAGAAAGAGAGAGAGAGAGAGAGAGAGAACACACCTGCCAGCAGTTTGGGGTACTTCTTGTGGACCAGGTTGGTGAGGTCTCCTCCGTCGTCCAGGATCATGTTGAGGGGCTGACCGTCTTTGAAGTACACAGTCTGTTCGATGCACCACACGTACTCCTCATCTGTCTCTCCTTTCCACGCGTACACTACACACACACACACAAAATACACACACACACACACCTGTTCACCTGCTTCCTCTCAGAGTCACATGGGAATATTCCCACCCACCAACTGTCAATCTAAACTGTGGGTGGTGTGGACACACTAAGTGTTTGCAGTTCATACATAAATCTGAATGTATATATTTTCACTCAGACAGGTATGGAACATCATACACACAGGTGGTGTGTGTTACCTGGAATACCAGCCTTGGCGATGGCGGCAGCAGCGTGATCCTGAGTGGAGAAGATGTTACAGCTGGACCACTGAACCTGAGGAGGAAGATAAACATTGACTTAATATAAACATAATTTAACTGTATTAGAATCAGGCTTCTTTATCTTTTTATCCAAGATAATTAAAATCAAATTCCAACTAAAAGTGAAAGTCTAGATGAGTCATGTTCTGGTGTTGATCATCATCAGTTAGAGCTCTACCTGTGACTGACAGGTGTGACCTTTACAAGTGTCTGATTGGCTCATTCAGCAGCCTCAGTGTTGAGGTGTGGGTGGTGATGATCACTCTGAGTCCTCAGTGTGTCGTAGAGTCTCAGTGCAGACCACCACCTGTCTCTCTCTGCCGCCTCCTGACACAGCTGCAACACTCACAGTTGAGCTGCAACGCCTCGAGGGGCAGGACGTCACTTCATGTATAATAATAATAATAATAATAATAATAATAATAATAATAATAATAATAACAACAACAACAACAACAACAACAACAATAATAATAATAATACATCTTAACTAGAGCTGCACAATTAATCAAAACTGCAACATAACCAAGTGCAATATCCAAATTGCAAGAGCTGCAATGTTTCTTTTGACATCTAAAATGAGAAAAATCATATTCAAGATGTAAAGGAACAAGATTGTTTGGTGCAGGAACCAACAAAATGCAAAAATTAGCACTCTAACTAAAATCATGGCTCATATCACAATATGATGTGTCTTTCACATGGTTCAGCCCTGATCACCTTGGTGATGATGACCTGGTTCATAAAACAACAGCAGCTCATTCACTTCATGTTGGATCAGACTCAGATTCTATTTAATGAAGTTAATGATCCAAACACGCACAGCGCTGCCATCTAGTGTCACACACACTGCACTGCAGCTTTAACTTCCAGCTGCATGTGACAGAGTTTAAGTTACTGTGACAACAGGTGTTCACTGACTGAATAAATCCAGATACAGAGTCACACAGTTCAGTGTCTCAGCACAGAGACAGAAGTGAACCAGGCTCAGAGAGCAGGTTGTTGTTTAGTCTCAGCTGGTTCTCAGGCTGCAGGATCCTGCAGGACCAGACCAGACCAGACCAGACCAGGTCAGATAAAACCAACATGATAACAGACTCACGGCCTTGAGACAGACAGAGGGAGAGGGAAAACTGAGACAGTTTGTTCTGATGACTGGATCAATAACCTGTCCTCTGTCATTAACTGACTGTGGTGAACTACAGCAGAGCTCCACCTGACAGACACAAGTTCACTGGTCAGCTGCTGGTCTGAAGCCGTGTTCACACACCGAGTCATCACCAACACAACCAGTCATCCAGTTAAGGATCATAAGTTTATGTATGTATGTACTTACTTACAAGTGTTAGAAAAAGTCAGTGAACCTTTAGAATTAAATTGATTATTCATTTAAAGTACTAAATTAACTTCATTAACGTACGACTTTGTCTTAAAATATAAAATCAGATCTTTATTAAAGTCACCATGAAGAACAATCTATTTTACTAATAAAACAAATCACTGCAGCGGAAACTGTGTGAATCTCTGGACTAATGACGTGAACACAAGCTGCTGGAGTCACGAGCATGAAGCCATTTCCTCATTCCTTCCTTTGACACGTGAACGCACCGTTTTCTAAAGTTACAGTGAAGTGAAAATATAGAAAACTTCACAGAGCTGATCATCATTATAAGTTTTGATGTTTACACAGCAAGAGAAGAAAGATGAGGAAGAACAATTTCACTGATTGTGACACTGGATGTAAAAACATCATCAGTTTACAATCACTCTGATGTAAAGTCCTGTTTCACTCTGAGCTTCATTTACTGGGACTAGAGTCTTAACGAGGCTCCAACACTGAGATCAGTCAATATGAAAATAGTATCAGTTTACACAATCACTCACAATAAATAATAAGGACATTAAACACCAACAATTACTTCTGTTTATGAAATGTTAAATTATTATAAAACTTTTAATGATGATAATGAACGAAACTCTGAAGTTGGTTATTTTATTCTTTAGTAAATGACTGTAGCTCAAGGCTAAAGTTGGAAACTAGCTAACATTAGTTAGCTAAACTGTAACTTAAGGCTAAAGCTAGAAACTTTATTTTGTTAAATTACATGTCTCTTTATTTTGTAACTTGGATCTCTTTAGAAAACCATGTGTTCACATGGTTGAAGGAATGTGTGAGGTGACACATTGTGTTGATAAAAACTAATTTATCAACGGGAAATGGCGTATGTATGGTTTTTATGTGAACGCATCATTTATGAATCTTGACCCAGATGTATTCTCCACACAAACTGATTCTTCACATGAATCAAGAACAAGTCAAACTAGGATAAAGAATAACTAATACAAACAACAACAGGTCTCCGTCTCCTAGAGACGTTTGACTCGACAATGAACAACCAGAAGACGTGAAGTAGATCTGAGTGGAAACAAAGTCCAGTCTCATCGTTGTATAAGAGACTGTGTGAATGAACAGATCATGTCCTCGTCTAAAGCATCTGTCTTTGCTCTTAAAGAAGACGACTGCAGCAGGTCACAGCAGCTGGAAGCTTTAGATATTTCAGATTTATATTTAGACTTCCCTCATTTAAAGATGAGACATGAGCAGGTGAAATAAATAAATCCACTGCAGAATGTGGAATCTGCCACACTTCCTGTCACCGTAGAGGGCTGTTTTCTGATTGGTGGATTTTCTCTGGGTGAAGACGTTTAGACATTACCTCAGCTCCGAGGGCGATGAGGGTCTCGATGAGCACGGCGGTCTGCAGGGTCATGTGGAGGCAGCCGGCGATGCGGGCGCCCTTCAGAGGCTTGGACTGACTGTACATCTCCCTCATCTTCATCAGACCGGGCATCTCATTCTCTGCGATATCAATGGCCTTACGCCCCCACTCGGCCAGGGTGATGTCAGCTGGGGGAGACACAGGGAGAAATGTGAGTATTACAGTTTATATATTCTCAACTGATGTCTTCTATTCACCATGGACTCCGTTTATTTAATCCTGTCTAAATATGAAAATTCATATTTTTTTGCAAAACAGCAAATGTGCAAATAAAGTAGTCTGGTGAAAACTGCAAATGTTTTTCCTAATGCATGTAAAATAGTGCATCATTGCCTAATGTGACTGCGAGCCGTTACACAGTGGGGGGGTTGAACTGTGTGTTGTAGTTTGTTCACTCCTTTAATCTCCATCAGCTGCTGCTGCACATGTGCAGTTTGTTTTGTTTTTATCAGTGAAGAACGTGACCTCACTCACAGAGGTGAGTGATTTAAAACGTAATAAAGCATCACTGTGTACCGTTACATCAACATGAAGTCTCTCCTGAACGTTCCAACATTTATTAACCAGAAGAAGAAGAAAAAACAAAAAAACGTGCGACTGTAAACTTGTAAAAAAAAAAATTAAAATAAACAAAAACATATTTGTAGTCGAGTATATTTTGAAGTTGTGAGGATGAAAATTGTTTGCCCTTCCACTCTCATGAACACATGTTCACCTGTCGTCTCAATTAAAGGACACACCACCCCTCAACATCACCCCTACAGAAGAGGATTAGGGCCACGTTAAAAAAATAAATAAAGTTTCAGGAAAAAAAGTTTTTTTTTTTTGTTTTTTTTTAAGTCTGAATTTTAATAGAAAATGTTTTTCCATGTGGCTTTAATCCTCTTCTGTACACCTCAAATCTATCAGGTATCAGATCATGATGTTTTCATGATAACAAAAACAACAACAAACACATGAAGGGCATAAATAAAATCAGAATAAATATACTGAAATATGCAAAATGCCCGACAGGTAAAGCTGCAGGACTCTGCACACACTGTAAAACCTTCACTTCTTGTTTTCAGTTTGTGTTGCTTCAGTAAAACTTTGTCTCCATGAAGATTTGTACAAAGTGTTTTTCTCCACTAACAAAACTCTCTGGTTCACAGCTGCATGATACAACATGGAGGGAAACCAGAGTTTTTACAGTGAAGGCAAAGAGCCTGTCAGTCACAATCAGGGGGGAGGGTGAAGAGAGGCAGCAGAGGCAGCGCTGCAGGGCGAACACCGGCTGATAATCTCCAGCTGGACTCACAACAGAAGAGCAAAGAGCCACAGCTCTGCATCTGCTGCTCTGAATCACTCCGTCCTTTATCTGAAGCCACCATGTGTCAGAGCTGGAGTCAGAGCTTCACTATCAGATCACATGGCACTGAACCACCAGCCCACTGCTAACAGCCCCCCAGGGGAGAGAAGCAGATAAGGACCAACATCACACAGGGACATTATCCTTCATTATCCATACTGAACATGTGTGCTGCTGAAACCACTAATCTGTACACTTCAAGTTAGAGATGATCAAAATATAAGAGGAAGCTTTGTGATTTAACAGGAAGTGAAGAATTCTGCTTTATGCTGCAGATAAACTTCAGGCAGCAGGATGAGGTCACAGAGTACAACCAACCCCCCCCCCCCACCACCAAAGAGACTGCAGCCTGTTCAAACACACCTCAGTTGGTCTGACTGCACTGAACCAGCACTGGGCCGACTGACTGGCTCAGGAACGACTTCACACTGAGCTCAAAGTCGTGACTGAACAAAGTGTTTTTATTTATGAAGCTTCAGACTGAGAGAAATGATCTTCAGTCTCTGAGCAGCTTCATGATCAGAGTGAGGAGAGGAGCTTCTCTGCTTCCTCTCTCATCTCCTTTAGGAAACACTGGAGTTTCCTTTACCAAAGGAAAGGAGACATGCCGTCCCACAATTCCTTGCTGCAGCAACATTTAAAACCACAGCAGAGCCACATACATGTAGAAACATCAGAGCAGCTGTTTCTGTCTGATGGACTGAAGCCCAGATCCATAAATATAGATTCATTCTCTTTCATCAGTCAGGAGTCGTCATGAAGAACGAGCTGATGAATCTATAGTTACATCATCATCATCAGAACTAAATACTATAGTCTATACATTCATGTTGTTTGACTAAATCCTCCCATTGTGGAAAGACCCAAACATGAATTTTATCTACTTAAACATATAAAATGTCAGGAAACTATAAACTTATGTCTGAATATAATTTATTCTCTAATGACACTTTCTGTATTTTTCTTATTTCAACATTTCAATCCAGTTGACAGTCATCCTCCAGGTGTTATAAATAAGGTTAGTTTAAAAAATAAATAAATAAAAATACTGTGTGTGTATTAGTGTAAGGTCAGTCAGATTCTTCTCCTCAGTCTTAATGAATTCTCCTTCACATCTGTGACCTCATGATGATTTCCATGGAGGTCGGGCAGACGATGTGAGAGGAGGTTATTTTGACTTTTCAAACGCAGCCTAAAACTTCTAACTTCTTCAGACGAGGCTCAGAGAGTGAAACAAGTCTGTAGCCGTCTTAAGTACATGAGCTGAGCTCCAATATTGGCAGGAAGTTGGGTTCAAATCCCATTCAAAGCCACCTATAAACAGTACAGTATTAGTCTTTGAAGTGCAGTTATCCACCACAGGCGTGACTGGTACGACTGCTCTAAAGACCACAGCAAACTCTGTTGACTGATTCTGGTATAAAGGAATAACATACTGCAGCACTAATGACTAATATAATGCTGTATTGATTATTAACATAAAACATCAGAACTGTAGGAGAAAATTACACTTTAAAAAAGGTGCGAAGTAACAAGAAAGATTTGTCTACAGGAGAAAATATGTTGCACTGATTTACCACTTGTTTTATAGAGTGATAATGCATTAATTAGCATGTCAGGACTTGACAGATAGTCACTGCGGAGAAGCCTAAACACTTGACTGCCTATTTCCAGTGGAGGCTGTAGACTTTGCCCCGGAGCTATCTGTTAGCAGGACGTTGTGCAACTTCTGAACCAGCTGCCGAACTCGTCCAGAGCAGTAGTGACAGCAGCAAACAACTGTTATGACACATGTTACAACTGTAGTTAATGTAATGAATGATACCTGAATTAATGAATGAATGAATATTCTGCATGTGTTTTCTGACACATTCACTGAATGCAATTTTTATCAAATATTTATCAAGTGCATTTTTTTGTTTTTCAATGTAAATATGTTACAGCAGCTGTTCCCCTTTACTTATTTTTCATTTTTCCCCCTCAGTTGGTTTCTGGAGCCAAACATCTGAAGAAATAAAAGATTTTTTTTTCAAAACAAATTAATAAAAACATTTAATCAAATGCACATAACTCTAAAACCTGCTGCACACAAACACCACGTGTAGTCCAGGACTACTACAGTGTGTAAGTTACATAGGCTGCAGCTCAGTCTCTGCCTGCTCCTGTCACTCATGCATAAACTGGCGGAGCGGCGCCAGGCATCACGGGAATTGCAGTTTACAAACACAGACCGGAGCTAAGGAGCGTGACGCCGACGGCTCCGCTAATAAACTACAACACCCAGAAGCTGTGGACTCGCCTCTGCTCAGATTGAAGCCCATGCTTGGCACCAGAGCGACTGTTACATGTCGATTCATTCTCTGATTTGAATTAAAGTTTGAAAAAACGACGGGTTAAAAGCGGGAATTTACCGGATGTAGCCTAAAATGATTGTAGCGAACAACAAACATGCTCAACACGCTGCTAGCTAAATCACAATAACAACAGCTAACAGTTTACCACATGCTAGCAAGTTAGCAACAACTGAGCCACGAGAGAGAGGGTTAACGATAGAAATCGCGGGAATAACAATACATTAGTCTTAAACGTCTGAAAACATTAGCTTCACTGCACGGTGACGTTTTCAGGCTAACCCCCGATGATGGAGGAGCCGTTACACGTTAGCATAAACTTAACAGCATGCTAGCTAAAAAACCGCCGCCGTGCTTCACGGAGCTTGACTCCGGAGCACAGTTAAAACGATGAACCGTGATACTGACCAACTTTGAAGGGGAGTTTGTCAGACATGGCTGATTTCTGGTGTTGTATTCCGGGCAGGTTGAGCGCTGCAGCAGCCTGGCCGACGGATAGTGGCAGAGAGGGAGGGACGGAAACATGACGGCTCGGTTTTTAT
The DNA here is from genome assembly GCF_021018895.1 of Seriola aureovittata. NCBI lineage: Eukaryota > Metazoa > Chordata > Actinopteri > Carangiformes > Carangidae > Seriola > Seriola aureovittata. The sequence continues at coordinate 31,568,050 of NC_079365.1, read as the reverse complement.
CGTCGGAGCCGAGTTTACACGACGTACCTGGACCTACTCTGCATTTCTATTGGCTGTAGAAGATCCCGCCCCGCTTCTGAGCGATGTGATTGGATAAGGGTTGGTGTGGGCCGGCCAATAGGCTGAGTGTTTGGAACAAGTTTTGTCTGGACTCGGTTGGTGTTTTCCCGGTTAGAAAATAAGTAACTGAGCTACTCCACTGACTGCTGGAGTTAAATAAGATCATTCAGATTACACAAGACTTTAAAACACATTTTATTACACACACAAACTATCTCATCTTAATCTGTAATAACATGAATGTTGCTTTTGTTATTCATTTTATTCATGAGTTAGTTATAATTTCTATCTTTAATCACCCATATGCAAATGTAATATATGTACACATACTGAATTTACATACATGAAATACATGTACATATAAAATAAAATATAAGTAGAAATTATATTTGAAACCTATTACAAACTGGAACAATTTTATATATTGACATATATTTCAAGCTCATAAAAAATTGTATGTTTATGTATGTATGTATCATTCAACATATACAGTCTGCTCATAACATGTTATACTACATAAAAACGAATCTAGATATGTTAAATATATATGCATATACACATTTTACTCATTTCATATATGTCATAAACTTATATCTTAGCTCAGAGGATGTATATATGTGATAATCATATATCCCCTTGTAGGTGACATATATGTATATATATGTATATGTATGTATATATTATATTTCTGTATGGGTACTTGTGAGTGTTTGTTTTGTTTACTTATTTTATAAAATTTATAAATGATCATGTGTCACCATTTATTACCACTGTGATTAAGAATAAAATCATTTATCTTTTTACACAGTTTACTTTATTTTAATTTTTTGGCCTTGGATGTGTAGCACTGAGTCTGTGGGAAGCAACTGATATCCAATGTTTTAATGAGCGACTGGAGCATCTGACACAGAGTGCCCAAAACATGAGATACAGAAGTCCTGGTACAAGGTCATGTAGAAGGTAACAACAGGAGGAGTGAGATACAAGTGACACGGTTCAGCTCAGTCCCAGGTTTTGTTGCTGTGTTTTGATTTATTTGTAATAAAGTCTTCATCACACTGAACTCAGAGGACTGTGTGTTTTAATTGAGGTTATAAATGTGTGTTGGAGGATCTGAACTCCTCCGGCCCAGCTGAAAATTTCTCTGCCAAACTGTGAACTGAACGACATGTAGTACGTAATAAAAATAATACATATTATTTATAGGCACCTTTCAGGACGACTTACAAGTCACAGTCAAAATAAAATACAAGTACAAGGCATAAAATACAAATTAAATTAGAATAAATATAATTGTATAAAAGTAAATATGATTAAACGCTGGTGTCGGAGTTGGTGTGTCTTTATTACGAATGTACTGGACAGTGATTCACCATCACCATCACATAATGTCACATATTTTTTACTTTTTTCCATATTCTTTCTTTTAACACATCCATGTGTCAGACTCGTTCTTCATCCAGTTTTCCATGTTCAACTGTCATTTTTCTACTTTTACAAAATAACTAAAGAAGCTAAAAACTGCTCTGTCCTCCTCTGCCTTCATTTAATCTTTTAATCCTGCACTTTAATGAGATATGATCTGTTTTATAATCTGTTTTTATGCTTCTTTTATTTCTGTCAGGATCATTGAATGACCTCTGTGTATGATAATGTTCTGTACAAATACATTTGCCTCGACTTTAGGTTTATATATTTATTCAGTGCCTCATATACACTCAACCCTCTGAACGTAAACTAAACTAAAAAGATAATAATAATAATAATAATAATAAGATTTATATATTTTGCACTTTTCAAAACGCAGTTACAAAGTTACGAAAGTTAAAAGTGAGGCTGAACAGTCCCAAACAGAAATGTAATATATGACATACAGTATATGTCTCCAGAAGGGGATATATTATTAACACATATACATCCTCTGGATATAAGTATATAAGTTTATAACATATATGAAATACCCATAGTAAAATTTGTTCATATATCAAAAATATCTATGTGATGAATTTATTTAAATGAATTTTACATAAAACACATAGGTGCTTTCTATGTAGTTTATTAAAACAACATACATGCTAATAATTATATATGTTTTTATGTTTTCCTTTTTTATTTTAAACACGTCTCCTCACATTCTGGTAAAGTGTCTCAGACTTTTGGACTCTAATGTTTATTATATCTACATATACTCACAGGCTGTGGAGGGATATATATTTATGTAACATATAGCTTCAATATAAGCATATATACATAAATGTATATATTTGTATAGGCTACATATACATGTCAATATATGAAATTGTTCCAATTTCTAACAGGTTTCATAATATATATAATTTTTACATATATGTACATATAAAATAAAAATGTATGTTTCACATACGGAAATTCAATATATGTACAAATACTGAATTTACATATGGGATAATAAATGAATGATAAAAACATTTAAAATCAGTTTAAAGGTTTTATAACATCTGGGGAGAGAAAAGTGACAATGGGACAGAAGAGTGGCAAATAATGAAAGGAATCTATAAGAAACTTAATATAATTATAGATTGTATATGAGAGATGAAGCTCAGTACGAGTCACATGCTGACTGTGCGCGGCCTGAACTCACCACACTGTGAAACCTAGAGACTTTACCATAAGTGTAGAAACAGGAAGTGAAATGCAGCCTGGTGCTGAGGAGGTGAAACTCAGCTCACTGCCAGAAACATTACACTCCTGCTAATTTAAGAGCAGCTCGCCCCCCAGCCTAAAGCCTATTTACCCCCCCCCCCCCCCCACACACACACACACACACACACACACACACACACACACACACACACACACACACACACACACAGGCTGGAGGGAGGTGGACTCAGATGCGTGTGGGGGATCTGTGTTGAAGGAGTTTTAGGGTGAAAGGTCGTGACAGCTCTGGTGGGCGGAGTCAGAAGCTGTGGAATGTGTTGAGTAACAATCAGATTATGAACTGTTCCTGTGTGATTAATATCTGAATAAAGGTTTGAACAGCAGCAGCTTTTTGGTAACAGACGAGCTGTGTTCACCGGGAACATTTACAATAATCATCATAACTTTATTTAAACACAACTTTTCTTTTCTTTCAGATAAAAGAAAAGATCAAAGAACCAAAGGATCTGACAGGAAGTGAAGAGAGTTATTAAAATACATAAAAACAATCATTAAAACAATTTAAATCCAACGTGTTTCAGACGTTATCGAAGGTTGAGTCAAAGAAATGTGTAAAAGGAAGTTAAAGAGTGACAGTGTCTGATTTCAGAGTGTGGTGGCTCTGAGAGTGAACAGCCCCTCACCCTCAGCCACAGACCTGGACCGGGAGTCTTTTTAAGATCAGCCTGTCCGACAGGGAGTGACAGCGGAGTCATGTGACTGTAGCTGCTCCTGCAGCAGCTGAAGACCTGATCAAGTGTGTTTCAATAATCAAACTGAGAATCGATCAATAATAATGTAGAACTGATTGTAGATCAGCAGTTGAATGATCCTGACCTGATGTTTGACTGGATTATTAGACATTCAGGTTTTTACATGTCAACAGTGTGTCATTAGCGTGTTAGCATGCTAACAGTGTAACATGTATCTCAGCTTTAATCATGGTGTCATCTCTTAGTCTGACACATGTAAAGATGTTGAAGTCACTGTTTTCTCTTCCTGTAAAACGGAGGTGCACTGGGACAGTGTGTGTATATGTATATATATATACATATACATATATATATATATATATACATATACATATACACACACACATACTGTATAGGAGTTAATGAAACTGAGGCTTTACATGGTTCCCACACTTTTGCACATTTTAAGTTCCTGACAGACTCATTTCACTGTGTTTGCTGCAGGGTGTGTGTGTGTGTGTGTGTTGTGTGTGTGTGTGTGTGTGTGTGTGTGTGTGTGTGTGTGTGTGTGTGTGTGTGTGTGTGTGTGTGCTGGTTCTTCTCACTTCAAACATCAACAATCTATGGAATTTGCCTGCGGAGTCAAAACTTCACATAAAACTTGAAGTGCAAAGAAGCAGAAACTGGAAACACAGGAACAGTGTGAGTAGGTGTAGTTGTACTGTACATTTACAGGTGAGTCACACAGGTGAGCAGGAGACTGTAAAGTGCAGTCATCAGGTGCTAATGAGAAAGACGAGAAACTTGGAGAACCACAGAACCAAACTCCAGATGTTCTGACTCTCAGGAAAAACTCGTATTTACAGATGCCACACAGCTGATTCTTGCATTCAATCCCAACTTTATTAAGACAAACTGTTTACAAGCTCACACTGACAACAGTCACAGAGCAACATGGCCGCCCCACGGGAAACCTTCCACAGTCCAAGCCTTCATACATCTCTGAGCAGCTGGTCACAGAGAACACGAGTGACGTTCAAGGTCAATCAGGAAAAAAGGAAATCAAATAGTTTCTTTAAATATAAGGTCGGGGCTGGATCCACTGATCTGATTTATTATGTGAAGACAGAGTCTGATTCTGGGTCGACTGGATCGGTTCCAGGTGAGAGGAGAGCAGAAGAAGAAAACTCCAGCTCAGCGTCTCTGTTTGACTAAATATTCAGAGGTCAGAGGTCACTGTGTCAGAAGGCTAATAAACATCACACACACTCACACTCTTTATCTTTAAATTCAACTGATGCAGGATTTTCTCAGAAGACGTCACTGTTAAAGCGGGAGGAGTCAGGAGAACAGGAACAGAGGTTGTGTGCCCTCTGGCGGCCATATTGGATTTCGACCTCCCCTGATAACAATATTACAAAGCAGCTTTGGTTCTGGCATTTCTACAAATCCAATTAACCCCAGATAGGGAGTTTACTGGCTCCGGTTTCTGCAGGTTGGAGCTTGTTCTTACAGCTGTGTCTTCTCTGACTTCAGATCTCAGAAAACGACTGAATCCAGGTGAAAACCTCCGTCAAACCAGGTGAGCTCAGAACACAGAGAGAGACTGATCAGCGGTTCCTGACCTCACAGGGGGTCTAAAGGACAATCTCAGGGTCACAACACTATTTTCAAAGAGATAAAAGGAAATTTAAGACAAATGCTGTCTCGTGTTTTTCTTTTTTAGTGAAATATTCTTTTCTTTTACGTCTTAAGCCCAAAATGTTGAATGTTTTTCTCTCTCTCTCCGTCTCCTGAGACGAGTCAAGGTCTGACGTTAGTGTACATGAGGCAGTGGCTGGTGGACAGTTACCTGACTCTGATATTCACTCATATAATAATATAAGATATAATATGTTAGACAGTGAGTGGATCAGGGTTTGTTCAGATTAAAGGAGCAGAGTTCGACTGTTCAACAAGCTGAAGCTGCTTTCTGGAAAAATGTTGATTCTTTCCTCGTGTGACATTTGAGTAATTGAAGTGATCGGAGCCAGGCGGCCTCTACATGAGTCAACAAGACGCTGCCCAGAGGCACTGCGGCAGGAGACTGGAGCCTGGACCCTGGACCCTCCCACTGCCAGATGTTTCTGTGCCGCTGTAACATGTGGTGGTGTATCGATGTGAGAGCGACGTCTCAGTGAGAAAAATCCTACTTTCTAACGGCTGCGTTTGTCAGAGACAATGACACTGCAGGAAGCAGACAAACCACTTCGTCTGTCTGTTGTTGCTTTTCTTTCCCTCACGTCAGTTGATTCTTCACATTCCTCCCAGTAACAAACCCCGCCCTGCCCCCCCCACCCCCCCTTAAAGGGACAGTCCAAGTTATCAGATGTGGGGTTGTGTGAGGTGTTCATGCACAGTCAGTGTGTTTCCTGCAGTAGATTCAGTTTAGAGCAGCAGCAGGAGGACTGTTGGGGGCGGGGCCAGCAGTAAACACCTGTTTAGACACTTTTAAAAGACGGCCACTGAAACAATCCAACATCTGTTTAAATGTAGAAGATTTTCCGCGTCCCTACGCTACGGAGGAGGATCAGGGACGTGTGGAAAAAACTTTTTTCTGAGATTAAACTCAAAATTTTGATGTTTTTTAGATTAAACTCAAAGTCTGAGAGAAATTTTTTTTTTACGTGTGGCTCTAATCCTCTTCCGTACTTCGCATAAGCGCACCTACAGCGTGCACCGTGTCACGCCGCAGCTGCAGGTCAGCTGAGTGAATCAGAAAGAGCTTCATCTACATTTAAACAGATGTTGGATTGTTTGTGTGGATGTTTTCTGAAGCAGGTGTTTCTCTCCTGACTGGCAGCTGATCTGAATCTGCTGCAGGTAACACACCGACACCTCACACCACCCCACGTCTAATAACCACAACCATCCCTTTAAAGTATGCACGTGCACGCTCCTGTTCATGCACTCGTGCTTCGATGAACCCAACCACAGGTAGATGAGGGCGTGGCGTTTGCTCTCTGCTCTCGACGGCCTTCAGAAACAGAGGAGTGTGCAGCCGGAGTGAAGAGATTCTCACTGTACCGTGAATGAGAAGAGAGAAGCCTGGTCGCGTGGTTTAGAGTCAGCAGACGTGGGCACAGGTGCATACTTTAGGGGACAGGTGAGTGTTGGGACATGAAGCAGCCAGCTCAGCAGCCCAGAGTCTCTGTCTCTCCTCCAGATGTCTGCGACTGGTCTGGGAGCAGAGAGACAGACAGGAGGGGGGCTCCAGCTAGCTAGCAGGGCGAGCTAGCTTAGTTAGCTGCCCAGGCCTCGAGGTCCGCCATGTCGTCTTCGTCCTCCTCCTCCTTCTTCTTGGCTGAAAACAAATGCAGACACATGATCACGTGTCACTCAGCAGAGCTCAGGGGTGTGTACTCAGGTGAGTCAGAGTGTATACCTGGTCTGGAGGGTAGTGATGTCGATGGGACGCTGGGCAGAGGGACGTCTTCTGTTCCTTCAATCTCCAGGAGATTCTTGTCAAGTTCCTCCTGCTCCAGCTCCTCCAGCTCTGCCATCAGCTCGTCCTGCACACACACACACACACACACACACACACACACACACACACACACACACACACACACACACACACACGAAGATGTCAGAATCTTTCTCATTAATATGTCTGTGTAAAAATCAGCGGTGGCTGTAGCTCCGCCCCCTCAGGTGCCTTCTCACCTCATCATAATCTTCTCCAAAGCCCACAGGTCTGGAGATGACATCTGAGATTTCCTGAGCCACTTCCTGCTGTTCTGTGATGTCCGCCATCAAATCGTCGACTTTGTCGATGTCCCTGTGAGACGGGAGGAAGCAGAGAGAGAGACAGAGGGACGATAGGTGAACACAGGTATCTCAGAATAAACCACAGGTGACAGGAAGGACAAGAACAGCTGACAGAGACAGCTGTGACAACATCAGCAACATCAGTGTCTCACATGTTCTCGTGCGCCGCCTTCATGGCCTTGGCGGCGTAGCCCATGTTCTTCAGCACTTCTGTGTTGGTGTTGGCGTTCTCCAGCGCCTCCCTCTGGAACTCGATGGTCGACAACGTCCCGTCGATCTGCGCCAGCTGCTTCTCATAACGCTTCTTCCTCTTCAGGGCCTGAAGAGCCGCTGGAGGGGGGACAGGGGGGAGGGGGGGGGGGGGGGCCTTTAGTGTGGGACTTCAGCAGGAAACTGAAGGTGTTGTGAACGTGACGCTCTCAGACGTGTGACCATGACCACGACCGACACTGACATTTAAAACCTTTAATGACCTCAGACGTTAGACAGGTTCATCTGTGACTGACCGTTAGCTCTTCAGGCTAACGACACGTTAGCGCCGACTTCTCTCTCCTTCACATGACGAGGAACTGACTGAACAATTACTCAACTTCAAATCAAGAACAGGTGATTGATTATACTTGATGATGATTTAATTAGAGGTGTGACATTAAACTGTAGCAGCAGGTCTACTGAGCTTACACTCCTCAGAGCTTTTTATTGATCAAACATGTTTGTGTAGGTGTCTGTGTACACAGGTGTGTATGTTTATATGTGTGTCACACGTCCTTCAGTCCTCTACCGATCAGACTTCACTTCCTGCTCTCTGTCGCCCCCTGGAGGAGCAGGTCACTGTCTGCAGGTGTTACTGGGATCACGTGCTCTGACACACAGAAGGGATCAGACCGCCATTCACTCCCCACAGCACTTCCTGTTTACGTTTATTCACTTTGTGCCACAGATTCAGTCTTAACGAGACCAGACCCTGGTCTCCGTGACAACTACTGGTCCCAACAAGGTCAGTGTTTGTACCACACACACACACACACACACACACACACACACACACACACACACACACCTGACAGTTCCAGTTTCATCTGATTATTTCAGCTCTGGCTCTATTCCTGGACTGATAACATCATTACCCAACATCTCTCTCACCCCCCCCCCCCCCCCCCCCCCCCAGGATACCTTTGACTGTGACCCTGTCCATAATTTCATCCAAGGTGAAAATCAAAGTTCTGCTTCCTTCAGATGAAGAATTAAAGAACAATATTAGAAACAGAAAACCACCTGGTCAGGTGATCGGATGGTTGTTTACAAATGGTAAAAGAGAATAACTGTGTTGTAGTCGATCTCTTTATTTTCAGATTATATATTTAATTGTATATATTTCAATATTATTCATTATTTTATTTTAAAAAACTACATAAACACAACGCTTTTGCTTTCTTATTTTCTTATTGTTTTTTATTTTCTGTTTTTTCTTTTAAGTTTAATTGATGCTGGTGTTTCCAAAGTCAGTGAGCGATCCTGTGAAATCATCCTGATCTCAATATTGATCAAAATAATCATGAATATGATTTTTGCCATTAACGAGCAGCTTTAGTTAATTGTTAAAATACGTTTTAATTAATGAGTAAATATAAAGAGAACATGTATGTGTTTCTTTTCTTTAGGGGGAGTGTGTGTGTGTGTGTGTGTGTGTGTGTGTGTGTGTGTGTGTGTGTGTGTGTGTGTGTGTGTGTGTTTGTTTGGGGTTGTAATATTGTGTAATATATTGCATAATAATGTTAATGGCTATATAATAATAACTCAATAAAGACACTTATAAAAACTCAGCTGACGTCATTTTGATATTTCACAGAGCAAATAAAAAAAAAAATATATAAAATAATCTAACTCACTGGTTAGATTATTACCAGTTCATACTTCAACATGCTTCATGTGAGGCTTGATGTGCACAGAGGAAAACTTTTTAAAAACTTTGTAAAGTTATTCTGAGAATCCTCCAAAGACTCCAAACATCAGTTTTACAGGTTGAGACTTTCCTGTGACAGCAGTCAGTAACGACGGGTCACATGACTCTGTACAAGGTAAAAAAGATCTGTCATTGTATATGAAAATACTGCATATCAGAAAGTGAGAGAGAGAGAGAGATAGAGAGAGAGTGAGAGAGATATAGAGATAGAGAGAGAGTGAGAGAGCGAGAGAGAGATATAGAGCTAGAGAGAGAAACGGAGAGAGAGTGAGAGAGAGAGAGAGAGAGATAGAGAGAGGGAGAGAGAGAGAGAGAGAGAAAGAGAGAGATAGAGAGAGAGATAGAGAGAGAGAGTGAGAGAGAGACATAGAGCGATAGAGAGATAGAGAGAGAGACGGAGAGAGAGAGAGATAGAGAGAGAGAGAGAGAGATAGAGAGAGAGTGAGAGAGAGAGAGAGATAGAGAGAGGGAGAGAGAGAGAGAGAGAGAGAGACAGAGCGATAGAGAGATAGAGAGAGAGAGTGAGAGAGAGACATAGAGCGATAGAGAGATAGAGAGAGAGAGAGAGAGAGAGAGAGAGAGAACTCTGGAAATACATTAGAAGTCTTTTCTGTCCTGTAGACATGTTATTTATTTTATGCGTCATACATGTAGAACAAACTGCTGTCCTGCCTGTCTGGGTAAACATGTTGTGTATCACTGTTTAAAGTAGAGCTGCAGTAACGAGCTGCAGTAACGAGCTGCAGTGATTAGTCAATTAATGAAAAAGTCAATTGACAGAACAACTATTTTAATCATGAATTGATGATTTGAGTCGTTTGTGGAACAGAAGTGATGAACACTTCCTGGTTCCAGCTCCTCAGGTGACAGGATTTTCTTTTCTTTGTCTTATGTGACAGGAAACTGAAAATCTTTCGTATATTTAAATATACATTATAAAATATAATATGTGGATTTCATGCTTTTCTTTGTCACATGACAGTAAAGTGAATATCTTTGGATTTTTGACTGACAAAGATGTCACTTTGGTCCGTGCATTTACAATTGTTTCATAAACAAAAAATATAATTTATTAATATTAAAAATAACTGGCAGATTAACTGATAGTGAAAACGATTTTTAGCTGCCACACAACAGGAGCACTGAGTGACGTAGCTGTAGAGTAAGCTAACTGAGATAAACAGCACTGTGTAGTTAGTTTCACTATATTTAGTGTCAATTATTTTGAAAACTTCGTTATAAAAAGGAACATTATGTCTCATTCTAGTTACATACCATTTGGTTTATTGTCTCTGTTTTTGGATGTTTAGGTCAGCATGTGTTTTAACTTTTTAAGACCCTTTAAACACCGTATAAAGTAAATACGATTGAATATATTCAATATATATATAACTATCATAATTATCTCTATGTGAATCTACTCACATTTCGCAGCAGTATGTAAAAATTTGATCTGACACAATTAGTCAATTAGTTCGATCAACAGAAAACTAATTGACAACTATTTTGAAAATCCTTTAACAGTTCCGGTCTCTGTTCAATCAAAACTACTGAGATTTTCCATCGAGTTTCAGCTAAAATCAGATAAATAAACCCGTTAAAATGAACACAACTGTCGACATGGAGCAGGAAACACCACCCAGGACCATAGTGGTCTAAATTTAAGACTTTTTTATTAACTTCTTGAGGTAACTGGATCTTTTAAAACCCCGTTTAAAACTGTCTTTATCGTTTTTAGCGTCCCTATATTTCCAGTAGTGACACCGCTGCCCTCACACAGACATTTAAAAATGGAGTCACACTTGTGTTCAGGTGCCTGTCAACTGAAAACTTCCATGTTCCTGTGTGATAGCCTGCGGGCTAACCAACTAACTCTCTTCACTTTGACGGGTTCGGTTCGGTGGTTAACTGGCGCCGCCCGGGACCGTGTCCTCACCTCGTTTGTTTTTCGTGCCGTTCTTCTTCGCCGTCAGCAGCTCCTGGTCGATCTTCTTCTCCAGGAACTCCTGTTTTTTGGCCAACATCTCCTCGGTCTCTCTGAGTCGTTGGATAGCCTCCTGGGGTGTCGGCGCCTTCCCACCCTTACCCCCGCCGCCGAATAACTTACCGAACAGCGACATTTTAGTTAGTGAACGTGAACGATAACGGCTGAATTGACAGAACACAAGCCGCCGGCACCTCGTGATACCGAACCGATGATCGTTTGATCGCTCTGTTCTCCTTTTCGTTAACTATCGTCGCCGAGCCGAAGAGCAGCCGCCGCCGCCACTGCTGCTGCTGCTGTTGTTGTTTTGTCTCTTCTTCCGCCTTTTCAGACAGGCCTCGTGATGTCATTACGTCAGCGCCACTACGTGACTCATGCGTGAGACAAAAAAAGGGGAATTCACAAGTGAGTCAATACAACAGTTGAAAGTAGAATTCCGACACGACACTGATTCATTACATGAACCGAAGAAGAATGAAACAATAAAAACAGAAGAAACTAATATGAATTTTTTCTTTAATGTCTTTGTTGTTTGTCACGTGGTACCCAGCCTATATATATATGCCAAATATTTTATGATGTAGGCCGAAAATGAGCTTCCCCTCCTTATATGATATGTATATATATATACATATCAGTGGCGGCTGCTGGTCTTATAAGGAGGGGAAGCTCATTTTCGGCCTACATCATAAAATGTGTCCGTTTATTTATATGTAAATTCGCAGAGTGACAGAAGAGAGTCACCAAACACAACGCTAGTTGTTTTTAACAAAGACAAAGTCGCTGAAGATCAGTAACGTCTCCAGATCAACTCCGAACAACGGAATGAAAAACTTGAAAACTGCTCCGGTGGATGCTTATACTTCAAGATCGCTGATTCGCTCATTTCGCTGTCAATCAAAAAGGGACTCAGCCTCAGACAGATCATCCAATCATCATGCAGAAGCCGAGCGTCCGGGCCAGCCCACTGTCCCATAGACCCCCAGAGACGCTGAGCGTCCGATGGGCGGGACAAAGCCCAGCATTTATCCAATGACCGTCTAGTTTGGCTGCAGTGGAACAACCCACTCTCTGCTTCCCCAGTGACGTCAGGAGACGCTCGGCGTCAACACTGTGTAAAGCTCTGTGGCGCTGCGGGAGGAAGGAGGAGGAGTCAGGTCGGTTACCTGTGATAAGGAGCTGATTCTGAACAAAAGATGAACGTGTTCTAGCACATATTTAGTCAATGAAATGTTCACACAACAGAACATATTTGACCACTTATATTGTTGACATTTTAGGGGAAGCTGAGCTTCCCTTGCAGTCTTAGAGCGATCGCCACTATATATATATATATATATATATAAATATATATATATATAGTTGTGTCCTTTTGGAAATATTTTTATTTCATCGTCCTTATTTGTGTTTCGTATTTTGTTTATTTTATTTTATTTTTTCTTTTATAATTTTGTTATATTTTTTATTTTATTTTTTTATTTTATTTTATCATTTTATTTATCTTGTTTGAGAATTTTTGATTCTTGAATTTTCCACCTTTAATGTTTAATACTTGAAATTAAAATTGTTTTGAATATTGAAAAAATCACAATTAAGCAAACAGCATTTTCAAATATCTTCTTAAATTATGATATTTTTAGAAATAGTTTACACACATTATTTTTGTCCTGCAGCTAACAGTTATTTCTCCTTTCTTCGGTTAATCGTTTAATGTGTGTTTAAGATATTCAGTTTACAAGGTGAATCCAAAAACTCTAGAAGCTGAAACAAGCAAAACATTTTGACAATTTATGTTAAAAAAAGACTAAAACTATTATTCATGTGAAACGGACCAATGAAGGTGTTTAATGAACTGCCCTACAACTTTATTGTTATTGTAATAACACAACGTCAAACTTCCATTAATAACTACCACTGCATAATTTATGTGTGTTACCAAACTCTCTTTATCTCTGTAAAGTGACGTGTGTGTGTGTGTGTGTGTGTGTGTGTGTGTGTGTGACATTATAGCAGAGACACACACTGTTTGTTCCAGCAGCATTTTAATCCACATAAACACTGAGTGGACAGAGACTTCCACTCAGCTACAGGCACCAAGAGGCCAGCCCAGCTCCTTCATAAAACTACGCCTCCCATAATGCACTGTGCCGTACTTTTCCAGCTGAAGATGTGAGTGAGCTGAACGCCAGCCAATCAGAGCCTGAGTTGTCTGAGGAACTGGAGGGGAGGGGCCAACCTGAAGGAACAAAACCAGGGCAGTGAAAGTAAGATAGATAGATAAATAGATAGATAGATAGATAGATAGATAGATAGATAGATAGATAGATAGATAGATAGATAGATGGATGGATAGATAGATAGATAGATAGATAGATAGATAGATAGATAGATAGATAGATAGATAGATAGATAGATAGATGGATGGATAGATGGATAGATAGATGATAGATAGATAGATAGATAGATAGATAGATAGATAGATAGATAGATAGATAGATAGATAGATGGATGGATAGATGGATAGATAGATGATAGATAGATAGATAGATAGACAGATAGATGATAGATAGATAGATAGATAGATAGATAGATAGATAGATAGATAGATAGATAGATAGATAGATAGATAGATAGATAGATAGATAGATAGGTGATGGATGGATGGATAGACGGACAGACAGACAGGTATCATACCTGGATGTGTTTGTGTGGGGGGGTTGCAGGTGTTGGGGCCAGGTGATGGGGGAGCCCCCCCCCGGCTGCTCTCTTCAGCTTCACACTCTCCCTCTCGTACTGAAACAACAACCATGTTACAGTTCTCCACCAATACAAATGGAATAAATTCTACTGTATTAATTAAGGACATCTACTGAAGAACAGGAAAACTATAAAACCACTTAAATACTTTCCTTAAATGTCTTTGTTTATATAGTTTTATTTTGTCCTTTTGGAATATTTTTGTTTCATAATCCTGATTTATATGTTGCATTTATTTCATTTTATTTGTATGTACTGTCCATATCATTCACTGTGTATCTGATTTCATTAGTTATGATTGTTTCCTCCTTTTTCAGTGTTTCATAGTTTCACAGTAGATAGAAACTTTATTTACAGTTTTTCACAGTTAAAAGATCAAATGGAAAATGTTTTAAATATAAAGCATTTAAAAAAAAAGAAACAGTGCCACTGTTTTTCTCTAAGTACTGCAATACCAATGTACAATTCAGATATGTATGTGTGTGTGTGTGTGTGTGTGTGTGTGTGTGTGTGTGTGTGTGTGTCTGTGTGTGTGTGTGTGTGTGTGTGTACCTCCTTGTAGACCTCAGTCAGGAAGCCCCACTTTTTGGGCCAGACTTCAGCTGAAACCTTCTCAACTTTTAAATGCGCCTTCCTACACACACACACACACACACACACACACACACACACATAATAATTCGGATCTTCACTAAAACGCGGCGTCAATATGAACAAGAGCTGTAAACGTGCCTGAAGCCGACAGCTGTAACCATGACAAGAAATATTCTTTTCCTCATTAGTGAGAAGGAAGAGATCAAGGATTTGTTTTTCTCTTCTTTTTCTTGTTGTAGAAGTTTCATCTGATCTTTAAAGCCTCATTAGGTTCAACACACCGTCCACACATCTCATTAAAACAAGACGCTTCTCATTACAACTCACTGAATCTCATTAGAACAGGACGCTTGTCCTGATGTAACAGGACCAGTCAGTCTGTAAAGCTGCAGCTGTTTATAGCAGGAAGCTACAGGACAGGAAATACAAAGTGTTCACATGAAGATGGAGGAGGAAAGACGAGGAACGTCTGTACATTTGTAGATCATTTTAGAATATTATCAGTTACGTTGTTTTTGTTATTGACAGTTTTAATGTCATTAAACATGTAAAAACCAAAAGCAGAGACGGGAGAATCAGCAGCAGATAGAAACTACATTCAACTGTTAAACAAACTAAACTTAACAAGAGAGAGGAGGAAGAAAGGAAAATAATGATGATGATGATGATGATGAAGATGACGGTCACATTAATATTAATAATTATACAACGATTGCACAGAAAGACTCATACGGATTATTCAGTAACGTTTTGTTTTAAAACAAGAAAGAAATCAGACCTTTTCTGAGATTTATCACTTTAAAACATCCAGTCAACATATTAATAATAATAATAATAATAATAATGATAATAATCCCATGATCAATACCAGGTAATAACGTCTGACATAAACACAAACACAGTGTGAGTCCGTAGATTTACCAGATTTCATCCTGATGCACAAAGTTGACGGGTTCAGATGTTTGCTTCGAGTCGGCCATCTGTCCTGACTGTGTGTGTGTGTTGTGTGTGTGTGTGTGTGTGTGTGTGTGTGTGTGTGTGTGTGTGTGTGTGTGTGTGTGTGTGGCTTATTTCTCTCCGTCCAGCTAATGTTTCACCTGTGTGTAAGTCACACTGACAGACCTGTTTACTGTCGTCATGGACACGGGGTTCCCTGACACACATATCTCTTCTCTCTGTCCTGTGTGTGTCACCATGGCAACAGTGGGATGGAACCACTGAGGGGGGGGGGGGGGGGGGGGCAGCACATCACTGTAAACATCTCTTTAATGTTTTCATTCCTCTGAGGCCTTTAATATGAAAAATATCATTAGCCACTTGATATTTCAAAAAGCCACCATTTTCCAAGATGGACGCCATTTCCAGCATCAGACACATGTTTTACTCCTTTCAGATTTCAATGATTCTGTAATTGAATCCTTTGTGGAGGTTAAATTTATTCTTCATATCTATTAAATATTATTTTAAATAATTAAGATTATTTCCAAGCTGACGAGGTTTTTGGTTTTTCTACAGTTGTTCTAGTTCAGCAGGACTTTTAATTTGTAAAATGAAGGTTATCTGTAAATTTTGCCTTTTTGCAAATGTATTATGAAGAGAAATCTCCCACTGACAGAAGGAGTCAGACTTTTCTAATAGTTCACTCCTTTCTTTTGTCTTTCATCACATTCAGATTCAGACTTTATTAATAATTATTATTAATATGTGCAGCTTACCCATCTATACACACAAGATCTATGTCAGAGGCAACACATCGACATACGAGTCAGTACAAGGAGCAACAAGCAGCAGGGAGTGAAATAAAAAACACATGAATGAGTGAAGTGTGTGTGTGTCAGCACCTGACAGCAGACTTTACTGTAACGCCGACCTGAGGGCATCGTCACACTGAGGTCACCGGACAGAAAAGTGAAGAGCAGGTGAAGCTGATGAAGACGATGTGAAACAGAGGCAGAGGACGTCTCAGTGACTCAGGTGACGTGGACACAAGGTGGCGCTCTCGTCAAGGACATGTTGTCAACAGGCTCCATCAGTGATCTCCGACCTGTTACTGTTACTGTAACTCAGGAACCACCTGCAGACCCAGAACCCAGAGAACCATCAGCTTAACGGAACATTAGAACCACTGTGTTATCTAAAGTAATAATCTGACGACACCTGGCCGAACACTCAACACCTGAACAACAACAGGAAAATGTTTCCTTCTCTTCTTCACTTTATATCTTCATGAATTCATTTCACAGCTGCATTAAATTAAATCTCTTTCTTTTATATAAGAAACACAACAGACTTTATTAAGCCAGAGTAATACCAGCTTCCTGGGTTATTAAACTAATATCAATATCAATAATAATCTGTGTAACCGATGTGACCTCATCAGTGTCACTGTGAGGAGAGACACAATTCTTAAAATGATGAATGTTTAAATAATATTTAGATTCATTTTTCTGTCTCTTCGTGTTTGTGCACAGATTGTCGTATGAACTACGACCCCCCCCCCCCCCCCCCCCCCCCGAGTGTTATCAGGTGTGTGGCTTTACATCAGTGCACTTTGTACTTTAACCTGGTCTGCAGCTGCTGTTTGCTACAGAGTCACACACTGATCAGACCCATGACACACTTTCACTGAACCAAAGAAGAAGAAGCGAGTAACTCTGACTCTGTAACTCTGACAGACAGTTTCTCTTCCTCTGTCCTTAGAGACACATCTCTGCAAAACTGATCAGCTGATCGACCGAAAATAAACCATGATCTACTCGTCATTCAGATCAGCAGTTCTCAACCTTTCCCATGATGCTCCACTTCAAAACTCAAAGATGTTGGGGAGCCACATCCAACCCCCTGACAATATGGAGGCCAAACAGTGACAGCACTTTTATTTTACAACGTGAAGACGTCATGAAGACATCGTGAAGACATCGTGAAGACATCGTGAAGACATCGTGAAGACATGAAGACATCGTGAAGACATCGTGAAGACATCGTGAAGACATTGTGAAGATATCGTGAAGACATCGTGAAGACATGAAGACATCGTGAAGACATCGTGAAGACATCGTGAAGATATCGTGAAGACATCGTGAAGACATCGTGAAGACATGAAGACATCATGAAGACATGAAGACATCGTGAAGACATCATGAAGACATCTTGAAGACATCGTGAAGACATCGTGAAGACATCGTGAAGATATCGTGAAGACATCTTGAAGACATTGTGAAGATATCGTGAAGACATCGTGAAGATATCGTGAAGACATCGTGAAGACATCGTGAAGACATCATGAAGACATCATGAAGACATCATGAAGACATCATGAAGACATCGTGAAGACATCGTGAAGACATCATGAAGACATCATGAAGACATCATGAAGACATCATGAAGACATCTGAAGCTCTGTGATTACCTGGTGCTTCCTGTTTGGATGTTTCACTCAGGACTTCTGCTTTTCGTCACACTGATTCAAACAGGTTTTGAAACGTGAGGAAACAGAAGACAGAGAGAGGACAGGTTTAAAACAGTAAACACTGATCCAGTTTCCTCACAGGTCTCACACCTTGTCTCTGAGTTACCTCCTCGTCCTTCACTCAGTGTGGACAGACCTCCGCCCTTCATGTGTCTCATTTCTTCAGTGGTTTAATGAACTTACAGTCTGTGTGTTTTCAGTTAATGGTCTGTACTTCATAGATGCCCCCTGTATTATCTGAGGTTTATCTCTCC
Source organism: Seriola aureovittata (assembly GCF_021018895.1). Lineage (NCBI taxonomy): Eukaryota > Metazoa > Chordata > Actinopteri > Carangiformes > Carangidae > Seriola > Seriola aureovittata. Next base: position 31,549,785 of record NC_079365.1, on the reverse strand, counting down.
ACACACAGAGCAGCTCAGAGTCTCTTCCTCCAACCACAGCTGGGCAGTTACAGTAGATCCTCAGTTTATGGGTCAAAGCAGTTTTTCAACCTGATAAATTCATATACATGTAAACAGAGACTGGAGTCCAGGCTTTAGGTTTAGGGAACAAAAGCACTTTGGTTCGGGTTAGAGAAAGACGGTGGTTTATTTAAATGTCTGAGGTGTCTGAACGTTGTCTGTATTAAACCAGACCAGGATCTTTCCCTGACCTGAACCGAGAGCTGGAGAGAGAACCGCAGAGAACTGTGACTTCAGGCTCAAGTTAGAAACTAGCTAAAACTGGTACTACAAAACAATATTACAATACTGCAGTAATGCCACTTTAAATTGTCGTGACTTTCACACCAAAATGTAAGTTTACACTCAGTGTGAGTAAACCTTTCTTAGAAACTAGCTAATATTAATATTTGCATTAGCATTAACGTCATTAACACTAGTCAGCTAAATTGTAATTTAAGGCTAAAGTTAGAAACTAGCTAACATTAATGTTAAAAAACACAACAAGTGAGGAGTGACCCCCTCACCCCCCCATAATTCAAACCCTGAGTGTCCAGTGTGTGATGAAAAACCTTTAGTGAGTGATCCACCTTGTATCTTGACTTTAAAGAGCCTGTCAGACCTTCTTCCTGCAGAGATCAACCAGCAGCTCCACTGTGATCAGACTGTGGGTGGGAGAGGACAGATGATCTGAATGCCTCAAGTATTCAGATCATTTCAAATCACTTAAACATGGATCACTGTATGAAACAGGTGAAATATATGAACGTACATGTACAAACAAACACAACAAGAAGACCTGGTTTTACAGCTCTGCACACTGCTCTCAGTAACGGTCTGTTAAAGCTCCACCCTTTTCCTGATACTCTGAGACGAAGCAGGAAATACCATTTCATACTGGTCGTCACTCGTGAGAGACACGTTGATGCTGAGAAACATTTAAAGAGATTCACCTTTAAACCAAAACAACAGCTTCTACAGAGAGAGGAGGGAAAACAGGACGACAGCAACTTCAACCTGCAGCGACTCCACACACCAACTGTGAGTTTAGAAGAGACAAGACTGAAAGTGAAAGTGTGAGGGAAACCACACCTCACTGACCTCTGTGCTGGCTTTGTGTTTTCAGCTTCACTCAGAGAGGACATGTCTTCCCGGTCAGAGGAGGAGCTCACCTGTCCTGTCTGCCATGACATCTTTAAAGAGCCTGTTGTCCTGTCCTGCAGCCACAGCTTCTGTAGAGACTGTCTGCAGAGCTGGTGGAGAGAGAAGGTAATACAAGAGTGTCCAGTGTGTAAGAGATCGTCAAACACTGAACCACCTGTTTGTTTGTCCCTGAAGAACCTGTGTGAGGACTTCTTACTGCAGAGACATCAGAGACCTTCAGCAGGGTCTGAGCCTCTCTGCAGTCTGCACTCTGAGAAACTCAGACTCTTCTGTCTGGACCACCAGCAGCCAGTGTGTCTCGTCTGTCGAGACTCAAAGACACACACCAACCACAGCTTCAGACCCGTTGATGAAGCTGCAGAGGATCACAGAGAGGAGCTCCAGAAAGCCCTGAAGCCTTTACAAGAGAAACTGAAGCTGTTTGAACGAGTTAAAGGAGACTGTGACCAAACAACACAACACATCAAGGTCCAGGCCCGACACACTGAGAGCCAGATCAAGGAGCAGTTTAAGAAGCTTCACCAGTTTCTACAGGAGGAAGAGGAGGCCAGGATCACTGCTCTGAGGGAGGAAGAGGAGCTGAAGAGTCACATGATGAAGGAGAAGATGGAGGCTCTGAGCAGAGAGATAGCAGCTCTGTCACACACAGTCAGAGCCACAGAGGACGAGCTGAGAGCTGAAGACCTCTCATTCCTGAAGAACTACAAGGCTGCAGTGGACAGAGTCCAGCAGCGCCCCCTGCTGGAGGATCCACAGCTGCCCTCAGGAGCTCTGATAGACCAGGCCAAACACCTGGGCAACCTGACCTTCAACATCTGGAACAAGATGAAGGACCTGGTCTCCTACAGTCCTGTGGTTCTGGACCCAAACTCTGCTGGTCCAGTATTCTACCTGTCTGAAGATCTGACCACAGTGACACGAGGACAGAGACAGAAGCTTCCTGACAATCCAGAGAGGTTTGACTACTATGTCTCTGTCCTGAGCTCTGAGGGTTTTGACTCAGGGACTCACAGCTGGGACGTCCAGGTTGGAGACAGTCCAGGTTGGTTTGTAGGTGTGACTGCAGAGTCTGTTGAGAGGAAGGGAGAAATAGATTTATTTGCTAAATCATGGATAATAGTGTTATATGAAGGTGAATACAGAGCACAGTCTCCATCAGATCCCTCCACTGTTCTCTCAGTGAAGAAGCTCCAGAGGATCAGAGTGAATCTGGACTGGACCAGAGGAAAACTGTCGTTCTCTGATCCTGATACTGACACACACATACACACCTTCACACACACTTTCACTGAGAGGATGTTTCCATACTTTACCACAAACAAAGATTTTCCTCTGAAGATATTACCAGTGAAGATCAGTGTCACTACACAACAAAGATGAAGAACATGATGGTTTAAGATCTTTAATACTTTAAAATATCTTTGTGGGTGGAGGGAGGTGGAGGGGGATGGAGGGGGATGGAGGGAGGTGGAGGGGGGTGGAGGGAGGTGGAGGGGGATAGAGGGGGATGGAGGGAGGTGGAGGGAGGTGGAGGTGGAGGGAGGTGGAGGAGGTGGAGGAGATGGAAGGAGGTGGAGGGAGGTGGAGGGGGATGGAGGGAGGTGGAGGAGGTGGAGGGAGGTGGAGGTGGAGGGAGGTGGAGGGAGGTGGAGGAGATGGAGGGAGGTGGAGGGGGATGGAGGAGGATGGAGGGAGGTGGAGGGAGGTGGAGGAGATGGAGGGAGGTGGAGGGGGATGGAGGAGGATGGAGGGGGATGGAGGAGGATGGAGGAGGTGGTGGGGGATGGAGGGGGGTGGAGGGGGGTGGAGGGGGGGTGGAGGGAGGTGGAGGGGGGCAGGTTGAATGTGTAACAGCATCACTGTATATTTCTCTATATAATGTATATAAATATCATTGTGTTGATGTGTGTTGATATAGTGTGTAATATTCAGAGCTGTTGTCTGTTAGATTGAAATATGGAACCAGAGCTCATTGATCCTGAAGAGTCTCTGACCACTGAACCTTCAGACGTGGATGTCACATGATATCTGCTTCCTGTCATTCAAACATGGTCTAATGTGTAGAAGAAGTCCATGTTGCCTGTAGAGAGCTGACAGGACTGGAGGTTTGTTCCTCCTGTTCAGGACAGTAACAGTAACAGTGTTTGTACAGATCACAGTCTGTGTCCAGTTTGTTCACAATCACAACGTGTCATATCTTTGATCTCTGCTGTTTCTCTCTCATTAATTACTGATGATGTCTGTTCACTCAACTAACTGATGACTTTTTTCTTCATGAACTAATAAAGCAGTCAAACGTGTTCATGTCCACTGAGTGTGATTTCAGCAGCTCAGTGACAAACAGCTGAATGTTGTTGTTCTCGTCTTCCTGCTACACTTTGTCAACTTCCTGTCCTAGCTTAATGCTAAACTTAGAACCTAGCTAACATTAGTTAGCTCAACTGTAGCTTAATGCTAAACTTAGAACCTAGCTAACATTAGTTAGCTCAACTGTAGCTTAATGCTAAACTTAGAACCTAGCTAACATTAGTTAGCTCAACTGTAGCTTAATGCTAAACTTAGAACCTAGCTAACATTAGTTAGCTCAACTGTAGCTTAATGCTAAACTTAGAACCTAGCTAACATTAGTTAGCTCAACTGTAACTTAATGCTAAACTTAGAACCTAGCTAACATTAGTTAGCTCAACTGTAACTTAATGCTAAACTTAGAACCTAGCTAACATTAGTTAGCTCAACTGTAACTTAATGCTAAATTTAGAACCAAGCTAACATTAGTTAGCTCAACTGTAGCTTAATGCTAAACTTAGAACCAAGCTAACATTAGTTAGCTAAACTGTAACTTAAAGCTAAAGTTAGGAACTAGCTAACATTAGTTAGCTCAACTGCAACTTATGGCTAAAGTTATAAACAAGCTGACTGTAAGTTAAGGCTAAAGTTAGGAACTAGCTAACATTAGTGTAAAGTTAGAAACAGTTAGCTAAACTGTAGCCTAAGGCAGAAGTTAAAAGTAGCTAGCATTCATTAGCTAAATAGTAACATAAAGCTAAATACTCATACTAAAAAATGTTACCATGGCAACAAGAGTGAACGCTGGCGCAACTTGCTGCCGCTGCTCACCGGTAACCTAACTTTTTAACTTTTAATATTTCTTTTCAACTTTTCAGACCTTCTGACTTATTTAATAGTTTTTATAAACCTAACCGGACCTTGTAATTGCCTTCATTTGGAATATTTCTACGATCTACTGGCACTACATCCGTGTGAGTCTTAGCTAGCTTACCGTTAGCTCACCTGTCCTGTCCCGGCTTGAGCCTCACCTGACGTTTATCTGGTCAACGCTGCCTGAGACGGTAGGACAAACATCTTGTCCGTATGTGTCTGGCTCTTTCTCCTGCCCGTCCACCTTCAGTACCGGGCCGCTGACCCGCTCCGGCTGCGCTGTCACCTGCCTGGACCTGCACCTGAGGCACTGCACCTTCACCTGGACATCACCTTCCAGCCCCGGAGATACATTCACCGAGGCTCCCGCCGGAAGCTCCACTATAACAGCTCAACAACAGTAAAGTCCACCTGGTCCAGCTC